>NC_083778.1:1594700-1617200 GCF_963514075.1 Conger conger | reverse complement strand
GGTGGGGGTAGTGTGCTTGGTTGGGGTGGTGGGGGTAGTGTGCTTGGTTGGGCTGGTGGGGGTAGTGTGCTTGGTTGGGCTGGTGGGGGTAGTGTGCTTGGTTGGGGTGGTGGGGGTAGTGTGCTTGGTTGGGCTGGTGGGGGCAGTGTGCTTGGTTGGGCTGGTGGGGGTAGTGTGCTTGGTTGGGCTGGTGGGGGCAGTGTGCTTGGTTGGGCTGGTGGGGGTAGTGTGCTTGGTTGGGCTGGTGGGGGTAGTGTGCTTGGTTGGGGTGGTGGGGGTAGTGTGCTTGGTTGGGCTGGTGGGGGTAGTGTGCTTGGTTGGGCTGGTGGGGGTAGTGTGCTTGGTTGGGCTGGTGGGGGTAGTGTGCTTGGTTGGGCTGGTGGAGGTAGTGTGCTTGGTTGGGGTGGTGCATTCAGGTGGGCTGGGTGAGGTTGGTATCCCGGTCCTTTATTGGGTGCGATGTGTCTGAGGTGGGCTGGGTGGTGAGGGGGGTCCTGGGCGGTGCAGGAGGGCTCTGCTGGGCGGTGCTGGAGACTCTTCTTTTGTTGCCAGAGCGTCTGCTGAGTGCCACGTCTTTCAGCGTCTTGGCAAACTCCCCGACTGCTGACTTGAAGAGGTGCACCTGGTCGTGCAGGTCCCAGGGTCCGATGGTGGGGTGATGAGCCAGGTGCATGTTGGGTAGCAGAGCGCAGCCTCTGGAGATGTATAGTGAGGGGGTGGAAGTCACTGCGGGGCAGGAGGGCTGAGATGGTGATTTTGGAGTTGGGGAAGCTCTCTGAGGCCCTCTCTGCCACTCTCCTGAGCAGAGCCCCCACCCTCTCCTGCTCTTCCCTCAGGTCATTTGTGCCTGTGTGGATGATGATGTGTTTGGAGGAGCTGAAATCAGGCTCGGACAGAATCTGAAGTGCATCCTTGGTCCTGGGACACCAAATCTTTGGTACTTTTTGGCCAGGAAAAAGCTGCTCCTCATTTATAAGCTCCGTTGGAGTCTATTAAAATGGCCACCTCTGTGTCTTTTTGTGCGATCTGTTTGTTTGAGGGATTGTGTGCTTTAGGGTGTGTGGGCTCTCTGGTGGCTGTTTTGGGTGAGTTTTTATCTTGTGTTTGAGGGATTGTGTGCTTTAGGGTGTGTGGGCTCTCTGGTGGCTGTTTTGGGTGAGTTTTTATCTTGTGTTTGAGTGATTGTGTGCTTTAGGGTGTGTGGGCTCTCTGGTGGCTGTTTTGGGTGAGTTTTTATCTTGTGTTTGAGGGATTGTGTGCTTTAGGGTGTGGGGGCTCTGGTGGCTGTTTTAGTATTAATGGATTCCTCAATATATAGGTTGTGAGCCCGGCTGGCTTGTGTTCCACCACTGCCATTGCTCTGGCTCTGGTAAAAAGCATATCACACACAAGACACACAAGACACACACATATCACACACAAGACACACAAGACAGTGGGTGGAAACCTGGCAAATTAAATACAATGTCACTAAATGTGAAGTTCTATTACCTGTAGGAAATAAAAACATAAGGCAGGATTACTTCCTGGCTGGTACGGAATTGGAAGGTGCTCAAGTTGAAAAAGACTTGTGGGTAATAGTTGATCAAAGCAGTTCAGGTTCTAGTGAATGTGCGGTAGCAGTGATGCTGGCCAAAAGGATGCTGGGATACATAGCCAAGAGTATTGAGTATAAATAAAAAGGAAGTTATACTCGCCTTACGATGCCCTTGTTAGAAAACACTTTGATAACTGTGTGCAGTTCTGGGACTTCACTAGAAGAAAGATATAGAGGTGCTGGAAAAGGTTCAGACAATGTATAAAAGATAAGTTATGAAGAAAGATTTAAGATGCTTAATCTCAGTAAAAGGAGACTTAGGGGGGATTTGATTGAGGCTTTTAAATTCATGCAGAAACGGGTGTGTCTATTTATGATAAAATAATTTCCAGTTTCAACATCAGGGATTAGTTCTATCCTGCTCCAATTAAAAAGAAAGAAATCATGTAAAAAAACAAAAAACTTTGATTTTTCAATGAATAATGCACGCATGTTTTGTCTTTGGGGTCTTCGTATTTCTAACAGCAGCAACTGCACAGTGGTCATTTAGGTCATTGCAGAAAACACCAATATCAGAAAATTTGTGAGGAACATTCATCATTATTAAGCCAATAAGAGTAGCTCAAAGATTTAAAATCATCAGACACTGGTCGTAACCCAGTTCAATCAAGTCATTTTGCTATAGTGCAGTGGATAGACTATCGTTGGTGGCAGAAGGGGGTCTATAGCAACCAACAACAGTAATACAATGTTCTTTAGCCATTTCAAGATTTAGTACAAAAAATGTAAATGTTTGCAAACAGATTTGGATATTAACAGATATTAACATGAAATGTGGATTTTACAAAAATCGCTATACCACCCCCTCCCTAGGGTTGGTCGGGACAGAAAACATTGTAGCCGTTATTAGAAATATGGTGATTTAAAATATTTTTGCAAAGCCATGTTTCTGATAACACAATAAGATCAGCATCAGAAGATTTAGCCCAGATTCGGATCATGTCTAATTTCTGAAGTAAACTGCGTACATTCAAATGAATAACGCCGAGACCGGACCTACATTTAAAATCAGCTGGGGTGCTGCAGTTCAACATGGGGCCAGGATTTGATTGCACATTTCCTGATATTAAAAGCAGAACTAAACATCTCTGTCTTGCCAAAGTGAACGAAAAAGTCCTCTGAGTCAGTGGAAGCAACAAAATCTAGTAGTAGGCCAGAGAAAAAGTAGCCTTCCAGGGGTGTTGAGATGATGTCCCCTGGCCTCTTTTTTCTGACGCAATTTGGAAGCTTCTGGTGCATTATAATATGATAAATTAATCCCTAATACATGCCTTTATTCTTATGCACTTTGTTAAGTTTACATTCAAATATACCAATATCACATTTCATCTTGTAGTGCCATTAACCAGAAATTTGTTGAGAAAGAAAGAGCATATGGTAATGATAACTCTTTACTTGAATAAATAAAGTATTTCACAAAGCGTTACATAAAAGATACATGTTTCACTTTAATGATATTGAACAATAACTCTACTATGACTAAGTACAAATTAAACTATTATGTTTTTATAGTCAGTCATCCATGTCAGACTCTGATTCTTCCCAGTCCGTGTGAAGAGACAGCAATGCTCTGCTAAGCTCCTCTTGGAAGCTGGGAACTGATCAATTTGAATGTAAACGTAAACACATAGGCTATAGGTGAGCTGTCACTTCAGATTAAGATAACGTGAACTGGTTGGTGTGATATGTAGCCGATGGTAGTAGTGATATATTTAAGCCATTATTCTTTAAGTTATGTTTTAGTTTCTTATAATTCTTACAATATAAACACTTGGCTGTGAAGAAGCTCAGCCAAAAACTGGGTCCAGCTACCTCGAGTGACCAGCAGAGGTCACCCGCTAGCTATACCCACTGCTCGACCAGAGGGTGCGAGGTGTACTGAAATTCGTAAAATTACATTACAATACATAACATTATTGGCATTTGGTATATGTCCCGAAAGGAACAGTATTCATCATGCACATCTGACGCACAGACATCATCACCAGAATAAGCTGCTAGCTCGTTTATATATTGTATTGAATCTCAGGCAAAGAAATACTTGGGTTTAAGGGGTTGATATTTTGATGCCATTTCCCTCACATCAGCAAATCTCTCCTTGGTCTGTCTTATAAATGCGTCAAGAACCTGGAAGTATGTCTGTACTTTGAAACGGGCCTGAGGATTTAACCTGGGCTCATCAGTTGACTCATCAAACCCTCTCCTTTTTTCCTTACTTGAACATCGGCATATTCTGTATTTGGCCTGCAGTAGCTCGAGCGCCAGCTACAGTTAAAGTAATTGAGGTTTTTTATGCCAATCTCACAATAAGGGGTGAGAGAACCCTACTAAAAGAATCACCGATGACCCCCGCACAAGTGCTATTCAATCAAATGAATCAGATTAATCAGATGGACGCTGATATTCTTAGAAAATTCCAAATCTCTGTTTATTTATACAATTCATGAATAATAATAAAAACACATTGGTTGGACTGGGCAATGGCTCGTAGGAGCTGAGAGGTGGACACTTGTACCACAGCTACAATGTACAGAATTGGGTCAGCACAGTTACTAATGACGAAGCAGAAACACTATGCAGAGCAGTCTGCACTCTCAAAGATCACACTGTGTAAATTTCAGGTAGAGGAAGTGAATGAATAGTGAAGTAACAATAAATAGGCAAACAAACAAAATACACCATCAACCAATTAATCAGTGTTACACTGCAAATTGTAGTGATATCACACAGAGATACTATCTGCCCAAATTAGGGAATGCACTCTGCCCAAGGGACCAGCCCAAAGTAGGTTTGTATGAATTGAAAAGACACATACAATAAAAACACAGCGACAAGTCGGAGTTCATAAACCATTCAGGAGGCCCGTGATTCAGGTTACCTGCTCCCCTCTTTCATAATGCGCCTCCCCCTGGTGGACCCGCAGCTATTACACGCTCCTGAATATACATCTTAAGCAAATTATAAATCAGGGAAAAACAGTGACTGAAGGCACGCCACCTCTTACATAGTCAGGAGCAGGAGAACACAAAACACCAAAAGAATAAGAGAGTAAGATTTAAATACATTACTTTCCCGCTGCCACGCAAACCCTAAACCAAACGCAACCTGCATTACAACCGTAAACATAGTAATTAATTCAGAGCAAAGGTTTTATGGAGAGATTTGGAGATGTGAGGGAAATGGCATTGCTGTTTATTTAGTAAACTATATAGAACACGGTGGCACGGATGGTGCAGTGGGTAGCACTGCCACCTCACAGCAAGGAGGTCCTGGGTTCGAATCCCGGTCGGCCAGGGCCTCTCTGTGGAGTTTGCATGTTCTCCCTGTGTCTGCGTGGGTTTCCTCCGGGTACTCCGGTTTCCTCCCACAGTCCAAAGACATGCACGTTAGGCTGACTGGAGAGTCTAAATTGCCCGTAGGTATGAGTGTGTGAGTGAATGGTGTGTGTGCCCTGCGATGGACTGGCGACCTGTCCAGGGTGTATTCCTGCCTTTCGCCCAATGTATGCTGGGATAGGCTCCAGCCCTCCTGCGACCCTGTTCAGGATAAGCAGGTTAAGATAATGGATGGATATATAGAACACTATATGGACATTCACTAGTTAGGGATTAGGGAATATTGAGCCATTTCAGACACAGCATACCAATGTGTAGGACCGAGACGGCTGTATGTGGTAATTTCAGTGAAATTATAAAATTAAGTTGAGGGCTTGCTAAATATAATTTAGGTTTGCTGATCATGTTCACAAAGTGAAGTAGTTTATTAAAATGGTACGGGATAGATCTAAAATGAGATGTTGCAAGTTAGCCAGCTAATTTATAACTAACTCAGTCAAGAAAATGTTTAAAAGTGAATATGTCTCCAGATGAGTTTGTTAGCGGTGAGAGCTTTCAGTGTCTAGTCTTGATTCTTGGCTTTTGAGTGGCATGGATTCTGTTTTTGGCTTTTGTCAACATGAGGACCAGAATTGTGCCAATTGAAGTCCAGAAAGCCATTAAAAATGTTGTCAAGGAGGGCAGAGAAAAAACAAGACATTGGTGAAGCAATAGGCTGACCGAAATAAACAGTTTGGAACATCAAACAGTTACAGTATCAGCAGGTAGCTGAATGTATCTGATATATTTTATCATTATGAGACGGAGCCTTTTAGCAGAGGTGGGTAGCAACATGCAACATTTACTCCGTTACATTTACTAAAGTACGTTCTTAAATAAATTGAACCTGTAGAGTCGTTTTAAAGGAGGATACTTTTTACTCTTACTTGAGTATATTTGTAAAGGAGATTTCTTTACTTTTCAGATTCATTTCTCTCACTACATTTTTTTACTCATTTTGATTTTCAATGCAAGTTCTGTTGGGTTGGTTCTCAAAGTCTAAAAGTTCTGCCGCACCTCACAAATAAAGATGCGCAAAGACACGTACACAAAATGAATCACTTGTACTTGGGTACAGCTACAGCACAAAATTAAACCAGGGGTGCCAAGAATTGTGAAAGCAGTTTTTGGGGGAATTCTTTTTTTTACTATTCATTTTTTTTTTTTTTTTAGTCTACAGTATTGTTGTGCATATTTTTGTAGGGTGCCAATAATTCTGGAGCCCACAGGATATGAGCATGTTTTGTGTCTGCCTTTAGCTGTGTTAGCTTGCAATGCTGTGGGAAGTTTGTCACAGAAAACCAAAAGCAAACTCCCTGGCCACTGTGACAGATGTGTGTTATATTTTACATCTTACCATTAACTGTGCCAAATGTCCCACAGCATTGCAAACTAACTCACTGTCCACTCTGAAAGATGTCATTTACATCCTACCTAACTTTTTTATTCTACCATGTATTCATTCTTCTTTACAGACTGAACAGCTGTGACCTAAGTGAGGAGTCATGTGAAATATTGGCCTCAGCTCTCCAGTCATTAAACTCACCCCTGAGAGATCTGGACCTCAGCTTCAATAACCTGGGAGATGCAGGAGTGAAGCTGCTCTGTGCTGGACTGATGAGTCCAAACTGTAAACTACAGAGACTGGGGTGAGTAGTGTGGTGTTCTGTGTGACCTTAACTAAATAGAATTAGTGATTATGGCTCTATGCAGTGAAATGATGAAAAGCTCTTTCTCTCTCAGTTTACTACTCTGTCCATCGGCACCCTTTCTTTGTCCACATGAGTCTCATCCCTCTCTTCTTACTCTATCACAGCAAAGAAAAGCAGGATAAAACCTGATGAGTCTTAGGGTTGGCAGGTTTGTGTTTCCTGACCAGAATGTAAGGTTTCAGTGGAGTCTGTAGTATCAGGGCACAGGTGATGACTGGATGCTGGATGTCTGATTGATGTGATAAAAGACTGACCACCTGCATAGTAAAATGTTTCAGGTCTGTCACACATTACAGTCTTCATCCATCTCCACTATTCACTACCTGCTACGAACTGTTATCAAATCCTTAATTTTACCCCACTCTCTGATGAAGGGGAGCTGTACTCCTTACAATACAGTACACCTCATTCCCACCTACAGAACAGGACTTTTGTGCTGACTGTAAAGAGCTCATTCCCACCTACAGAACAGGACTTTTGTGCTGACTGTAAAGAGCTCATTCCCACCTACAGAACAGGACTTTTGTGCTGACTGTAAAGAGCTCATTCCCACCTACAGAACAGGACTGCAAAGAGGTGCTGCAGTTGGTGGTTGATGATTGACACTGATAAGAAAGCCAAAGAGCCAGATAACTGCAAGGACACGTTCAGAGGAGGTAACAACAGCATGGTGCCCTGACTAATAATGTCCAGTATGTGAAGGAGAATGCTGCTCTCAGAGCCAAGATCAGTCAGCACAGGGGCCCCTCAGGGTTGTGTTCACTCCCCGGTTTTATTCACACTAAATACAGATGAGCACCAGCAGCCAACCTGGGAACTGTGCCTAATGCACAGGGGCAGTAGCCTTGTAGCATTCTGCGATAGACAGGTTTGTTCAATGGTGTGACTCAAACCCTCTGATTTTAAATGTGAAGTAGAGGGAGGAGATGGTGTTTGACCCTACATCAGTGGGCGAGCACAGGCCAGCTGTCATCCATGGCCAAGCCATCACACAGGTTACATTTCTCATTTTATTTGTATAGCGCTTTTAATAGAAGACGGTCACTAAGATGCTTTTCACCGTCAAAAAGTGGTGAGAAAAAACTCCCCAATGTAAAATCTCGGGAGGAACCTGGCTGTAGAGGGGGAGCCCATCCTCAGCTGGCTGGCAAGGTGTAAAGTAAGGGTAGAATGGATATAACAGAAATGTGATAGGAAATCTATCACAGCCAGTCAAATGGGCTGAGCAGGTCACAGTAGAGGTAATAAACTAGCTGAAAGTAGAAAGTGTAAAATGAGGGAAAGTACAGTGAGCTGGTTTAGAGAGGCAGGGTGATGCAACTTGAGCTCCAGGATGTGTCGAGGTTTGGTCATGAACCGGGGGAGGAACAGGGCTACAGCGGTCCGCAACCTTACTTTACTTACTTTCTTATTTCATTTAACAGGGACCATGCCCATCACAACTGATGAGGCAGAGTTTGCTCTGTAGCTCATTTTCATCTGCTGTCCCTGAACAGGGATGACATTAAACTGCATAACAAAACACTTACACCACAACAATCCATTTGATGTGATTACAGTAACCAGGTAGATAAAATACTAGTTCAGTCAGGACCACTGGTGTCAAAGTTAGAATCTTCATTATCAATCTTTGACACAATACCGTTATGTTTGGCGGTATGTCTCTGTTCTGGAAGCCCTCCCAGCCATCCATACAAGCATGGATAAGACCAGGAGGGGGCAAACCCCCAGAACTGTCATAAACCAATACACTGTTGGTAAGATGGACTCCGGCTGACATGGTGACTATGTGAACGACATTCGGCTACCGGAAGAAGCCCTTCATCCAGTCAGCTCGAGGCCATTTGAACATGATGTGGGTCTGTGGCTGTGTGTAGCAACAGCATTTTGGACTAAAATTTCAACCAGGGGAAGCCTTGGATGTAAGTTCAGACACTGAAGCATATGGGTGTTAATACTTTTATAACAAGAGAGTTGTTTTCTTTAACTAATAATGTCCAGTATGTGAAGGAGAATGCTCCTCTCAGAGCTAAGATGAGTCAGCATAAGGGCCCCTCAAGCTGTGTTAGCTTGCAATGCTGTGGGAAGTTTGTCACAGAAAACCAAAAGGAAAAAAGCAAAAGATGTATCTTGTAACAAAAGGGCAAAAAGTAACAAAAGGCCAAAAACTAGGGCTAGACCCCAAATAGCAAGCACATGAGGTAAAAACTCCCCATTGGGGACTAAAACCCTCTAACAGAGGCTCAGGAGAAACCCGGCTTTTGAGGGGGAGCCTATCCTCAGCTGGACAGCAAGGTCTAAAGGTAGGATGGATAAGACAGATATTTTGTAAATTGGAGAAATTGAAATGGGTTGAACCGGGTTCAAATGAGGGAAAGTATAGTGAGCAGTTTGAGGGGCGGTGAGTTGCAGTTGGAGCTCCAGGATATGAGAAGGTGTGGGCATGAACCAGGGGAAAATGGGCATTTTCCAGCATACACATCAGGTTTTTTCTGTTCAATAAATATTCGCACAAGGGTTAAAGTACATGGGATCAAAACGGGATGTAATTCTCGATTTGCATTTTCATTTTGGCGCGCATATGCTTCTTTGTAGCACAGCCTACAATAGTAATCTGTGCAAACCTCACAGATCACTATCAAGTCTCACCCATTGACCCTGAGACACACGCATTTCAACCAGTTCACACGCTCACACGTGAGAAAAGACAGGTGTGGCACCTGTCTTTTCTCACGGTGAGTCGGCCGAGAAGGGATAACGGAAATAAACATGATTTTAAAAGCAGTCTCGTTGGATTTGGAGCCACGTTTGGACACTTGAGGATCTTTTGACATTTTTTGGTGATCTTTACCCGTCTGGCCGGTAGGCGGGGTTACTGTGAGGATCTGCCGCGTTTGTCCCACTCTGCACCTGCACGCTCAGAAAGGCGGTGTGCTCTGATGGGTAGGTATGTTGTGAACAACGCTCCTGTAAGTTAGTACGTTTTAAATAGTAAAATATTGATTCAGTTGAAAACTTCGACTTATTTCATTTGTCACGTTATTTTTTTCTATGAATTGTAGTGTTTGGCTGCAATACAAAGTCCCAATGGGAGGTTTTTAACCTCCCATGTCGAAGAATTTTATGTAAACTGAACGTTAGCTACTAGCTGCTATTAGCCTATGTTTGGGAACATTGCTTAAATATGCGCGAATATGAAAGTTTAAATGCAGTTCCTTAAGTTTTGCTTGTGCAGCCAATGAAAAGATGCCCCTGCGAAAATGACAGATAATTAATGTTAATTCGAATTTAAATGTTTACTGGCAGGGGTTTACAGTCTACCAGACAATTTTACAAGAAAAACACGGAAGTATTTTATGAATTTATTTATTAAAATTCAATTTACTTGACACTGCACCAATCTTTGCAAGGGGTTTGTGATATCGTGATATTTTGAAGATATCGTATCGTACCGTAAAATTTCATATCGGTTCATCCCTACCACACACACACACAGTCAGTCACGCACGCACATACACACTCAGTCACACCCTCGCACAAATGCTCACAAAGATCACCGCTCCCGAACTATTACATTTTTTTCTTACATGTGTAACTAAATCAATTCATTTTATTCAGCTGAGTTTGTCTTATTGGTTTAGCCCGTCATTTTCGGTTCTATTTGTTTTATTTGTGCTGGTCAATTATAAACTAAATTATAGTTTATATAGTTTATATAAACTCAATTATAAACTAAATTATAATTGGGAGAAGTGGATTCGGCCAAGGGGCCTCTGCGACCTAAACATACACAATGTCTATTTGCTCCAGCCCTGATTTGCAATCTCACTCTGAGTTTTTCATGAAACTTGAGAGCCTTTTCTGTGTTAATCATGAATTGTGTTCTTATTAATTTGGTTAAACCAAAGAACAAAACTACCATTCCCATAATTCTGGGGGAGACAAAATGGTGAGAGAAATGGAGCCGGCGTAATTAGGAGAGAGCTGAGGAAACTTTTCAATACCTAATCGATTTCCTAACCGTAAATTCAGCAACTCATGTTTGTAAAACGTGTGGCTAGGTGTTTACTAAGTTAATAAGGCTGCAGTTGTTTGGAGATAACAATGCTTATTTGCTACTTTACGTTACACCTGATGACACTGACACAAGTCATTTGTGTAAACGTTTATCTGGACGCATTCAGATAACGTGCAGTTATTGAAATAATTCATAGCGTCGTCATGAGTCATTTGCTTCAGCAGGCTTTGGTGGTCTTGCCGACAATCGCTGAGATGGTCAAAGGACAAAATAACTCATTTTGTTTTACTTTGGGAGGCTACTAGCGGCGTGATGATAACATGAAGTTAATTTAGGTTACAAAGTAGATTACGGTGATCTAAACGCAGAGTAAAATTCAAAGATTTGTGAACATCGTGGATATTGGCACGGCTTGAACGCAAACTGACCAATGGAGACAGTGGACCAGACCTATCCCTTATATAAATGGTCCCCAGAAAAAAAAAAAAAAAGTCCATTAGCAGTTATTTTTTAACAGTTTTTATCCATTTATGTGTAATGATGAATGTTGAACTTTTTAAAAATGTATATATGTTCGATGAACACTTTCTTGTGTTTGCGAAATTCATGTTTGCAAATCAGATTCTGTCTCATATGTGATCATCATAGAGAAAATGTTTGGTAATTAAATCATTGCAGTCGGTTTCAAACCTTTATCTTTTTTTGGTTAATGAAGCTAAATAATTGCCTTAGAATTTGGTGGATTAATTTATGAAATCATTTAAGAATAATTTATGAATGTAATTTACACAACCCTCTCCCTGTTTTTTGTATGTACCACTCAGGGATGCATATGCAAATAGGAAATGACATATGTATGAACTGGCAAGGTGAACATTATTACAATCTCCAGTGAATTTTAATGTTTGTGTGTGTGTCCATGTGTATGTGGTTTCTCCACAGGCTGGGTTGGTGTAATCTCACAGAGGGCTGCTGTGATGTTCTGGCCTCAGTCTTGCGTTCTCCTCACTCAGAGCTGAGTGATCTGGAGCTGAGAGACAACGAGCTGCAGGATTCAGGAGTGAGAGCGCTCTCTGCTGGACTGGAGGACCCGCACTGTAAACTGCAGAGACTGGGGTGAGTACAAACACAAACCCTTCAATCGGGGTTGGAAATGTGCAATTTTTTAAAGGGGCATTAAAAGCAAAATGCAGGGGCGTTTTCAAAATAAATATGTGAAATTTACATAGTAGCATTTCAGCTTTTTTTAAAAACAGTTGTAGTGACAAACTACTATCATGTGCAATTGGCATCAATATAAGTTAAAGCTACAGGCAGGGGAGGAGGTCTCACAGAATTTTTGATGAACAAGCGATCCATAGTACCTCTGAGATGGGTAATGCAATGATCACATTTGTTCTATGATGGGGAGCTGCACAGACTTCCTTTCCATTTTTTTTACAACTATAAACACAAGAAGAAAAAGATAATTCTATTTTACAGTATATAGTAGGCTATAATATTAAATAATGTAGTAAAATAATTATATTCTATATTAATAATTATGGCTGCGTGTTTGTCACGGAAGTGACGTATTCTGTGATTTCTGCACAAACATCTCATTACATTTTATTCAGCAGACACTTCAAGGTCAAATCAAGGTCATTAACCAAACAACAGAACAGGTCCGATAAGGTCCAATTTGCATAGGATCGGTTATAAAGCAATGAACATAAGTCTAGTACGCAAGGTAGATAGGCCAGGTCTGTAAGTAATAAGGTCAGGAACGACAGTACTGAGACAGATACACATGTGAAGGTCCTAGATTAAAGTAGATAATACAACACGGGGCTAAAGTCTGAGGCTGGTGAAGATAAGTGACAATAGATTAGCAGACTCCCGCAGAGGAGTCAAGGTACAGTGTGAAGAGGTGAGTCTTCAGACTGGTAGAAATGGGCAGTTCTTATAGCAATGGGGAGGTTGTTTCACCACTGGGGAGCTAGAGTAGAGAAGCTCCGCAGTCGGGACAAGCGAGAGCCATTCACTCAGCTGGCAGGATGAGCAAGTCGGGCTGGCATTTGGACATTCCTCGGCTGTGTCCCAATCGGTGCTCTTGCCTACTTGCACTGATTCGGAGGTGGTCCCTGTTTTTGGCATCTCTGTGGTTTCCCTGTTTTTATGCTTTCTGTGATTTTTCTACAGTTTTGTACGGCAACTGTCAACCTTATAGTTCCCTTATATAGACCTACAGGTAACCATGCTTCTGAACTCGATAGCTCATTGTTTAATTAATGTGTGCTTTTAAACCTGCACTCCGACCCGTATATTGCATCAATTCCCGGAAGTATCCACTGTAATGTTTCAAATTGGGGATGATTTAGCAGCTAGTGACAGATGAGTTCATCACAGTCCAGTCAAAAAGCCTGAGTTTAAGGGGCAGCCTATAGCGTAGTGGCTGAAGTGCTTGACTGGGAACAAGAAGGTTGGTGGTTCAAGCCCCAGTGAAGCTGCAGTAAGATCTGTGCTGCTGCTGAACCCTTGAGCAAGGCCCTTAGCCCCACATTGATCCCGGGGGATTGGCTCCTGCTTTGTCGAATCAACTGTCAGCTAAATAACTGAGATGTAATGTAATGTTCTGCTAAATTAAAGACAAACGGCATGCTCTTACTTTCCAAGATAATTCAAAGCCATCCAATACATCAGCCTATAAGTGTGTTTTACTTTTATCCTTGGAGCAGTTTTAAAAAAAAAGTTAAACTGCTTGTTGCTGTTGCTACAGTTGCTACAGTGCGTTATTTCAATCATTTCCCACTACTGCACCTAAGGTCTTTGGTTTATTTAATAAATGAATCTTAAAAACACTCTGATTTCTGGCTCTTTCAGTTTACTGTTATTTTCAACATCTTTGCTATGACTGCTCCGTGACTTTAGTCCAGCATTTCCTGACCTTTTTCCTTCAGTGGTGCACTTTCCACATTTACTGAATCATGTCACACCACTCTAAAAAGCCAGTGACATAGGCTACACTGATGTGATGTCAACAGTAGCCATGAATGTCTCTGGGAGTTTGAATTTCCAGACGATTTTTAGTGACATTTATCTTGGCTTTTGTGAATGGGATTACATTTTTCCCGCAGGATTTTATGAAACTGTTATGACGGTACTTGGACTGCTTTGGTGGTGTGGTTTTACTCTTTTGTGCCAGAGGGCTCTGTCCCTGGCTGTGAGCGGGACACTACCTACACCAAACCGCCATAATCATACGGTGTTTGTGTTTGTTTTTCCTTTTCATATCACATTTTCGGTTTCATATCACTATTTCCATAGAGTGCACTAAGTTTGGGGTGCACACCCGGCTGCTAGCTCATGTTTCCCAGGGCAAACACACGCAACACATCCACTCCATATTCACACCCTAACAGTTAAATCGCTCATTTAAAATAACACACACATAAATGTCTTTGTTACTTTGCCACCGTTTATTGTTGTCCAGCTGTTAAATGTTGTGGAGCCCTCTGTTTGTTGTTTCTTTAGGTTTGTAATATTTAAAAAAATTAAAGACCATTCGCCATACATAAAATACATGGCATGTAATCTAATCTAATGTTGCTTAAATTGCGTCTCCTCATTAATTTAATGTTAACCGATGATATTTGAAACTATTTGAAGCCTTCATGAACCACATGACCGCCTAGTGTTTTTACCCTCCATTGACACACCTCTCTCCATTGCTCTGAGGAAATCCAAAAGCAGAAGCCAACACTATCATTGTTTTTTGGTTACCAGATTACCCACTGCGACAGGAAATATGTAAAAGCATACATGTTCCCTCCACCATTTCCTCGAGGGCCCGCAGGACCCACACCTGAAACCCTTGCTCCCCTCTCGGACCATTCCAGCTCCAGAGGGACCTCTAGTGGTCTTTTTCTAAAGTGCATACAAACAGTAAAAAGGATACAGTATAACTACCAGTGAATGTGTCTTAATAAAACTTAGTGCCTATATTATATATTTCATATTTATGGCTACCAATCACGTTGTTTTCATTGGTTATCACATTAATATGGCTTTTGATATGAGTGCATATTAAATACGTATTACCATTGTGCTAAATAATGGCCTGTAGGAGGCTCTGCACCAAATGTCCATATTGAATAGCTTTTCCTGAAGAAGTAAGAAAACCTCTGTGTTCCCAAAGTGTTCCAAAATCGCACTACCCCGAAAAGCATATCTGCTGGCAGTGAAAATATTTACAGTTTCACCATGGGACAAATACCAGGCGCATACAAGAGCAAAAAGAAAGTTCAGCAGCCTGGGCAAACAAGTGACCCGGAAATCGGGCTAATGAGAAATGAGCAGTTTTCTGTTTTAGCAGAATTTCAGCTACTGCATGAGGAACCAAAAATGGGCGATAAGCAACGATCGATGCAGAAGCCGTTACAGCAGAAGCAGCTGCTGAAATTGATCGCAGACAAGGGGGGAGACCCCTAGCGACAGCATCAAGTTTCTGAGAATAATATGCAACAGGCCTGTTTCTACCATGTTTTTTGCAGAAGAACAGCAGTCATATAACCAGCCTTCTCATTCATAGTCAAAAGAAAGGGTTTGTTAATGTCAGGAAGGCCCAAAGTCGGGGCTGATGTCAGTTCTCGTTTTAATTTGTGAAAATACATGTCAGCAGTCTCTGTCCATGTAACCTTATCGTTAGCAGAGAGATTTAGGCCGTGGGTCAAGTAGTCAGGGATCCACTGTCTACAATAACCTGTCATGCCTTTTTTTATTTTACTTTGGAGTTTAGGAGAATCGAGAATCGCCTGGATTCTGTCAATTCCCAAATAGAAATTTAGTGGCCTAGATATATAACTTCAATCAGGGTGAACTGGAGTTTTTCTTGTTTGACCTTGCGGCCCTGTTACTAGGAATTTTAGCAGATTGAGCGAATCTTGAATTGGGAATGTCAACAACATACCGAATTAGTATTTGGAACTGTTTGGAATTCTCCTGCAGAGCAGCAGAGAATACCCTTGTGGTAGTCTAAACCAGGTGTATCGTTTTGTCTTAAACGTAAAAGCAAACCAGTACTGGGAATCAATATCAAGCGGCATTCTGAAAAAAAAAAAAACATTAGCAAGATCGATCACAGTGAAATGTTTTGCATTGCCTGGGACTTGGGCCACACTAGTAGTTTAGGTTAGATACAACTGGAGCACAGTGTTTACACCTGTGTTTTTCTACAGGCAGAATTGTATTGCACAGAGAGTTAGGACAGGGAACCACAACACCAGCTTTGAACAACGCATGAAAAACAGCCAATTCCTTCCTCAGCCTCTGGGCGGAGGGGACATTTGCATTTATATGGCCTGTACTCTGACTTTAGGGGTAACTTGAAGTAGAGTAGCCCCAGTCATGAGCCCCGCATCATATTTGGGCATGGCCCACAGTTGAGAGGGGATTGCACTCAGTTTTGGGTCTGACACATGCAAATACATGAGTGTCACAAGGCAATGCATGAATGCTGTCAGAGAATCTGGAAACTGGTGTGCATTAACACACAGAGAGGAGAATATTTTGTGAGTTCTCCTCTCTTCCCAAGCTGTAGTCCAAACATAATTTAACCCAGGGCCCTGTGTCCTCCCATTTTTTTGTTTGAGGCTTTACACAGAGACACATGGGGTACGCTTCCCAAAATGGTACAAAATGGCTGTTGTGCTGAGCTCAATTGTACAGACAATGCAAAAATCTTATCCTACCAAAAACAATTTAGTACACAATTTCTACTCCTTCCCTACATGCAGTTTTCTTTTCATTCTCACTGGCTTTTCACCAGTGCCTCATTTCGTCCTGTGTCTGAGCAAGGTACTCAAACCCCTTTTTCTTCTGTTCAATACATCTTTTACATCAATCTTCTACACATTCTCAAACCCTCTGCTACATCCCAGTTCCTCCATCACTGGCATATTTACCTGGTCTTAGCTGTGCCTGGGCATCTGTCCAGATCCCACGCATAGAAGTACATTTCAAAGTTTTCTACACTGTTAATTCTACCAATTGTTAAACCGTCATTTGTGCATTCTACAACCTATCCTAATATCTCGGCCAAGCAGGTTTACCAGACATACAGGAGAAAATGTAAATGCATGTTTTAAAATGATAGTAGAACCTGCATTGTTATCCTGAACCAATAAAGGAATTATAAACTTTTCTGTTGTATTACCTCCTCCGGCATCTTGACTGACCATAGTTTTTCCACAAGGTGGAGGCTTTGATCCCCACAATTTAGCTGTTATTACAGAATGACCAGCCCCCATATTTACAATAACTAATGCTCGCCTATTTACTTTTAACAACCCGATTGGTAATGAATTTGCAGGCGTTCGATATAGAAAACCTGCGGACTCACCACCCCGTGCATGCGCCCTGCACACCTTCATTGTCCTTGCAATCCAGTTTGGCTGCCAGGATTCCGGGAAAGCACCAGCGTCCAACCATTCCATCCGGGGCAGCCACCAGGGTTTTGGATCGTGACATTACCCTGGGGAGCCGTTTCCCAAAGTCCAGTATCCTGAAGCCAGCTCTTTCCGTCCATGAAGCAGTTAGTCAGCTGGGTTCCGTACGGGGTGAGACTGGCATGTTATCTCCAGGTTTCTCCATTCCGCTGTGTGCATCGTATTTTTGTGTAAGTCTCTCAAGAACATCATTAACAGTTTCACCAAACCTTCTCCACCCACCTGACTCGGATCTGCAGGTCCTCACACACGGCCTGCAACTCTGACAGCTTCCAGAGACGAGTTGCAGGACCGTCAGACCCTGGTCTTCCTGACCCACTCTGGGGTTTGGGCATTCTGTGCAGTTCACCCGTGGTGGAAATGACCTTTCCCGTGGAATCTGGGCTTGCTGAGGCTGTTGCCTGACTCCGCTATCCGCAGCCCCACTGCTGGAAAGTGGGGGTCTCGCAGCACTGGACTCTGCTCCTCGGTGGGTGGGTGCAGGGGCAGCTGTGCCGGGTGTTGCTGATAGTGGTCTGGCGGGCACGCAGGGTAATCTAGGTCCAGGTCAATTTTGTATATGTTATGCTAAATTTGGATCAAAAGAGCAGTTGAAATGCACAACAGGAGGTAACACTGAATAAAAATAAATAAATAAATAAATGAAAAATGACAAAGAAAGTAATACATTTTTTTTTATTTTTTTTTTTATTCTTTTTTTTTACTGCAGATGTATCTCCTTCCCTCTTAGCCTGCTTTTCCTGTCTTAACATTGTTTCATTTTTTTCTTCACAAATCCAAACATATTTCCATTGACATTTATTTTTACAGTATAAAATGATAATACACTGGTGTGTGGTTGCTGACCCATACTGTCATGCATTATTTTCATAGGACCCGCAAATTCTGGGTCTTGCCTCTTTGAACTCTTTGAGCTCATGGTTATTACCTCACCCCACTACATTTTTTTTTTTTTTACTTAATTAACTTCATTACTTTAAAAGACCATTTGTCTCCAATGTCGACACTTTCACACATGCGCGCACACACATACAGACCCGCTACACACCTCTCTGTGTAAGGTGGCGAGCGGGGCGGAGAGCCAAGGGCGACCAATGCTAGAACCCTTCTAGACTAGTAGACAGAGATAGGGGTACACAGCCACGGGAAGACTTCTCCCGGAAAAGAAATAAACAACACTTAAATCTTATAAAGGGGAAACAGAAATAGCCCAAAAACGGTTAAGGGAAACAGAAAACAACCCTTAACAAACAGGGCGAACCAATAACTCAGGATATGTGCCAATAGCTGGGCACAAATGGTCACAGACCAAGAAACAAAAATAAAATACAACCTGGCGAGAAAAAAACCAAGCACGAAAATAAAAACCTCGAGACGCAGCTCGGGACAAAACGCAAACCAAAATACATGTACCGGGGACACCGTCCCTCTACCACCAACTCACACGAGTCCAAAGAAAAACAAAACCCTTGAGGAAGGCGACAGCACATAAACACTCTCAGCTGAACGCCTTCCTTACCTTTTCTCATAAATTCCTTTTTTTAGCGAATAAACCACCAGCACCGAACCTGACTCGTATTAGTGCAGAGTCTACCAGGTGCACTCACACTCACACACCAACGGCGATTGGCTGCCATGCAAGGCGCCGACCAGCTCGTCAGGAGCATTTGGGGGTTAGGTGTCTTGCTCCAGGACACTTTGACACAACCCGTGCGGGGGATCGAACTGGCAACCCTCCGACTGCCAGACAACTGCTCTTACTGCCTGAGCCATGTTACCCCTTTTCTCATTTGTTTACACACAGTGGGCCTCATTTATCAATATTTTTGCCAATCTGTGTCTAAATTTATGTGTTATGGAAAGCAAACTAACAAATTCCACCGGATTTATCAAATGCGTAGGCACAGCTTTTTTTCATATCCGCATATGTATGCTGATGAATACCAATCAGTCGGAAACAAAAACTGATGCGCAGGATTAGCATAAATTGATGCCTCTAAAATACCTGAAGGAGTAAGGAATTTAATTTCTGGCAATTTAAAGAGTTGGCCGAGAAAAGATTAAAGACACTTTCAAAATTCAAAATGACTGTCTTTCAAAATTTGTTGGAAACATACTAACATGTAAACATAATTTGTTTCTAATTGGCTTACTTCACTGCGTATATGCCACATAGGACAGGAATAAAAAGGAATGGAGCCGGTGTAAAATGTTCTGCGGTGTCCTAGGTGCTGTATACACACCGGAGCCGTGCTGCGTGCGGAGTAAAATGGGGCTAAGCAGTGGAATGTCAGACTGAAGACTGAAGCTTTTGTTACCTCTGTGCTTTCCGTAGTCTGTTTCCTGCTCCATTCACTCATTTGTTTGTTTCACCTGTGCTCCATTTGTTGTCTCCGCCTCCCACTCCTTATATGTACTTCCTTCCTGTCTCTTGTCATTTATTTCACCTGTTCCTGATCTGTTCCCCAGTTCACACACCTGATTCTTGTTTCTACTTGTTAGACCGGTATATGTGCCACAGATGTTGTGTTTGCTCAACGCTAGTTCGCCATACCCTGTATTCTGAGTCTGTCCCTGTATTTTCCTGTCCCGGTTCTAGCCCCCTGTACCCCATGCCTACCCCTGTAATTCCGTCTGGTCTGCTCTGATTTTGGATTTCCTGTTTTTGATCTCTGCCTGGCTTTGGACTTTGTGGTTTTTTTTTTTGTGTGCTTTCAACTGTGTGGACTGCCTTCCTGTTCTTGAACTCTGCCTGTTATCCGACCACTCTTCTGTGTGCCCTTTATGTGCCCTTTTTGACCATTACCTGTTTCTGGATTGTGTTTTGGATCTGCCCGCTGTTCATGAAAGCCTGCCTGTTTTCACCTTCTCCCCGAGTCTGCTCTTGGTTCCTCTGACAGCCGCTTTATTTTCTCTGTGCCTATTTTAACAGCTACAGTAGCCTAAACACAGATGTTTCACATCTATTACTCATTATTACTCAACTACAATCATGTGGCAAGTTAGCTTGCAAAGTTATACCTTCACCTATTTCAATAACTTTTTGTCAATTTTGTAAACCTTTTTGTCGGCCAACAGGTGTGAGAAATGTCGCTCCTTGAACCCAGCAGAGGGCAGTGTTGACTGTGGAATGGTTAAGTGTCCATATTCTAATACAGTGTAGAGGTGGATGCATCATGTTTATTGATATTAGATTATAATGTCGCACATGTTATAACCATATTTGTGCTTGTTAAACATGTACATAATGCTACAAGGTTAGATAATTATCCCTTTCAGAACCATATCTTCAACTGAAAGTGTGTGCTAACTGTGGCAGTGATAAATAAAGTGTTGAATTCAGTGGCATACTCTTGTGTTTCTAACCGGACATGTTGCAGTGGGACAGCATGTCTAACCACTTTTAAGAGATAGTGGTGATCTCCTTAATCCACTACAATAGTTTTTATGTGAACATCCACAGGACAATATGGCTTTAAAACAGAGAAAATTATCATGAAAAAATCAAACGGAATATATGAAATGCCAGATTCCATAGTTAGGGCCCTATGGATGCTTATTGAATCATACTCATATATTATTCATATCTGAATAATGACTATTTTAATGTGCTGCATGTCTTATTTCTGCTTAAGTTGAGCTGCGGTTACTATGTATAACATGGCCATGCTCCACCTCGATGTGGCCAATAATATGTTGGCCGGTCTCCCGTTGTACAAGATGCGGCTTTAGACGATCTCACACTCCCACACTTAGTGGAAATGTCTGTTTCTCCATCAGTCATGAATGACATTGAATCCGCGATTTGTACAGACGTCTTTTTCTGCGATCACCCCAATGAACTGGGCACAGGCAGTTTCATGGCTGTAACGGGTTTACATTTAACCCGTTCCTTTTCATAAGGATGATCTGGGACTTAAGTTTAGTAAACGGTAGCTCTTCTTTGGCTATATTCTAAGCAGTGTTACATTGTATTATCATTTCTGACTCCTCGCTGCTTCGGTTTTCCGCTGCCTGGCGCTGAAACGCTGTGGGGAGGGGGGCTCCTCTGCCCGCCACGCACCTGTCACGCCCAGGACGTGTTTCTTGGAGACATTGGGCTTTTTTTAACGTTTCAATTCAGAACGTCAATGCTCCGACAGCAAAAGCACTGTTCCCAGCCATGCTTTGGCCGCACTCTTTGCAATAAATGCAATGCGTGATGTTGGCCATTTTATCATATGTGAGCCACGGAAATTGGACAGGCCGTTCTTTGCGAAAGGCAGTATATTTTGGCCTTTTTGTATGTGGTCTGCTCTGGCTCTGGCTCTGGCTCGGAGTCAGATGAAGATGTTAGGTCAGGATTAGGCATCTTCCAGGGGACAGGGGAGACAGGTGGTGGAGCGGTTACCTCCGCCGATGATGTTGGGTCTGGGCTGGGCCTTTCAGGGCCGGGGACAGGTGTAACGGGCACCGCAGTCACACAGAGACAGACCTGCTAAATGTCAGGCAGACAGATTATTGGTCGCATGTCGCACTCTGGAGGACTGTCTAAGCTATGATGGGTACGCCTTATTTATAGCAAACTTTATTTACGCGTTTTATGGAATTCATATTCTATTCCAATTCAGCATGAATTAATCAGGATTACCCAAATGAATCATCACCCATTTTAATGTTGAATCCAGTTGTGTTTTTTATACGATAAATAATTTGAATATTCAATTGGCTTATTAAAATAATTGTGCCACTGCAAATTAAAATAAAATATGAATGATGGAACAATAAAACCATAAAACTGTGAAAGCTTTGATCCATCCCTCATTATTTGTGTCAATGCATTTCCGAATGATTCACGGTCAAGTTTGTTTGGCTCACGTTTGATAAATGAGGCAACAGAAATGTACAAGACAAGAAGCATGAGAAGGAGTAATGTTACAGGGTAATTTTTATCCAGTTATTTCACCCATTTTGAGAATTGAACAATTGTAAATGCCATTTCAAAGAATGTATTCTTCTCCATAATCTCCACATTTTTACAGTACATAATCCAGAATATCACAGTTCACCCTAATCAAGCCCTTCTCAATTTATAAAGCATTAAAAGCTTGTATGAGGGATTTAAAACTCAGGATTTTGAAGTTTTAAATATTTTAAAGAAACAGAATTTTTTGTTGCGAGAGTTTCCATTTAAATATTTTTCACCTGCAGTTGGATTCATTTAAAATGAGTGCTAAACTGTGGCATTCCACAGGGAGTCATTCTCCCGTGGAATTCTGTGGATTTCCGCAGTAACAGTTTCATTGGATATGCTGTAGATGGCGCTAGTCTACCA
>NC_083778.1:1569700-1579700 GCF_963514075.1 Conger conger | reverse complement strand
GTGTGAGTGTGCGTGTGTGTGTGTGTGGGAACGTGCGTGTGTGAGTGTGAGCGTGTCTGAGCGTTCGTGTTTGTGTGTGTGTGTGTGAGCGTGCGTGTGTGTGAGCATGCATGTGTTTGTGTGAGCGTGCATGTGTGTGAGTGTGTGTATGTATGTATGTGCGTGCATGGGTGTGTGTGTGAGCCTGCGTGTGTTAGTGAGTGTGTGAGCATGCGTGTGTGACTGTGTGTATGTCTAAGTATGTATGTGTGAGCGTGCTTGTGTGAGCGTGTGTGTGTCTGTAAGCGTGAGTGTGTGTGTGTGTGTGTGAGCGTGCGTGTCTGAGCGTTCGTGTTTGTGTGTGTGTGTGTGTTTCTGTTTGTGTGAGCGTGTGTGTGTGTGTGTGAGCGTGCGTGTGTGTGAGCATGCGTGTGTGTGAGCATGTGTGTGTGAGCGTGCGTGTGTGTGAGCGTGCGTGTGTGAGCGTGCGTGTGTTTGAGCGTGTGTGTGTATGTATGTATGTGTGAGCGCGCATCTGTGTGTGAGCGCGTGTGTGAGTGTGCGTGTGTGAGCGCGTGTGTGTGAGTGCGTGTGTGAGCGTGTGTGTGCGTGCGTGTGTGAGCGTGTGTGTGTGAGCGTGTGTGTGTCTGTAAGCGTAAGTGTGTGTGTGTGTGTGTGAGCGTGCGTGTCTGAGCGTTCGTGTTTGTGTGTGTGTGTGTTTCTGTTTGTGTGAGCGTGTGTGAGCATGCTTGTGTGTGTGTGTGTGAGCGTGCGTGTGCGTGAACATGTGAGCGTGTGTGTGTGTGTGTGAGTGTACGTGTGTGTGTGTGTGTGTGTGTGTGTGTGTGTGAGTGTGTGAGCGTGTGTGTGTGTGTGTGAGTGTACGTGTACGTGTGTGTGTGTGTGTGCGTGTGTGTGAGTGTGTGTATGTGAATGTGTGTGTGAGTGTGTGTATGTATGTATGTATGTATGTATGTGTGAGAATTTGTGTGTGTGAGCGTGCGTGTGTGTGTGAGCCTGCGTGTGTGAGAGTGTGTGTGTCTGTAAGCGTGTGTGCGTGCGTGTGTGAGTGTGTGTGTGTGTGAACGTGAGTGTGACCGTGCGTGTGTGAGCGTTCGTGTTTGTGTGAACGTGTGTGAGCGTGCGTGTGAGCATGTGTGTGTGAGCGTGCGTGTGTGTGAGCGTGCGTGTGTGTGTGTGAGCGTGCATGTGTGAGATTGTGTGTGTGAGCAGCGTGCTTGTGTGAGCGCGCGTGTGTGAGCGCGCGTGTGTGAGCGCGCGTGTGTGAGCGTGTGTGTGTGAGCGAGTGTGTGTATGAGTGTGTGTGTGTGAGCATGCGTGTGTGAGTGTGTGTGAGTGTGTGTGTGAGTGTGTTTATGTATGTATGTATGTATGTGTGAGCCTGCATGTGGGTGTGTGTGAGCGCGCGTGTGTGAGCGCGCGTGTGTGAGCGCGCGTGTGTGAGCGTGTGTGTGTGAGCGAGCGTGTGTGAGTGTGTGTGAGTGTGTGTGAGCGAGCGTGTGTGAGTGTGTGTGAGTGTGTGTGAGTGTGTGTGAGTGTGTGTGAGTGTGTGAGCGTGTGTGAGCGTGTGTGAGCGTGTGTGAGCGTGTGTGAGCGTGTGTGTGAGTGTGTGTGTGTGTGTGTGTGAATGTGCGTGTGAGTTTGTTTATGTATGTGTGTATGTGTGAGCATTTGTGTGTGTCTGTGAGCGTTTGTGTGTGTGTGAGCGTGTGTGTGAGTTTGTGTGAGAGTGTGTGAGTGTGTGTATGTGCGTGTGAGTTTGTTTATGTATGTGTGTATGTGTGAGCGAGCGCGCGCGCGTGTGTGTGTGAGCGTGCGTGTGTGTGTGTGTGAGAGTGTGTGAGTGTGTGTATGTGCGTGTGAGTTTGTTTATGTATGTGTGTATGTGTGAGCGAGCGCGCGCGCGTGTGTGTGTGAGCGTGCGTGTGTGTGTGTGAGCCTGCGTGTGTGAGCGCGCGTGCGTGTGTGTGTGAGCATGCGTGTGTGTGAGCGTGCGTGTGTGTGAGCGTGCGTGTGTGTGTGTGAGCGTGTGTGTGAGCGTGCGTGTGTGAATGTGTCTGTGTATGTATGTATGTATGTATGTGGGAGCGTTTGTGTGTGTGTGAGCGTGTGTGTGAGTTTGTGTATGTATGTGTGTTTGTGTGAGCGCGCGCGTGTGTGTGTGAGCGTGCGTGTGTGAGAGTGTGTGAGTGTGTGTATGTTTGTATGTACGTATGTAGGTGTGCATGTCTGAGCGCGCGCGTGTGTGTGTGTGTGAGTGTGCGTGTGTGAGTGTGTGTGTGTGAGAGTGTGTGATTGTGTGTATGTTTGTATGTACGTATGTAGGTGTGCATGTGTGAGTGTGTGAGTGTGTGTGTCTGTGTGTATGTCTATGTATGTATGTGTGAGCGTGTGTGTGTCTGTAAGCGTGAGTGTGTGAGTGTGCGTGTGAGCGTGAGTGTGTGAGGGTGTGGGTGTGTGTGTGTGAGAGAGCCTGAGTGTGTGAGTGTGCGTGTGTGTGTGTGTGGGAACGTGCGTGTGTGAGTGTGAGCGTGTGTGAGCGTTCGTGTTTGTGTGTGTGTGTGTGAGCGTGCGTGTGTGTGAGCATGCATGTGTTTGTGTGAGCGTGCATGTGCGAGCATGTGTGTGAGTGTGTGTATGTATGTATGTGCGTGCATGGGTGTGTGTGTGAGCCTGCGTGTGTTAGTGAGTGTGTGAGCATGCGTGTGTGACTGTGTGTATGTCTAAGTATGTATGTGTGAGCGTGCTTGTGTGAGCGTGTGTTTCTGTTTGTGTGAGCGTGTGTGAGCATGCTTGTGTGTGTTTGAGCGTGCGTGTGTGTGAGCATGCGTGTGTGAGTGTGTGTGAGCATGCGTGTGTGTGAGCATGTGTGTGTGAGCGTGCGTGTGTGTGAGCGTGCGTGTGTGTGAGCGTGCGTGTGTGAGCGTGCGTGTGTTTGAGCGTGTGTGTGTATGTATGTATGTGTGAGCGCGCATCTGTGTGTGAGCGCGTGTGTGAGTGTGCGTGTGTGAGCGCGTGTGTGTGAGTGCGTGTGTGTGCGTGCGTGTGTGAGCGTGCGTGTGTGTGCGTGCGTGTGTGTGCGTGCGTGTGTGTGCGTGCGTGTGTGTGCGTGTGTGTGTGAGCATGCGTGTGTGAGCGTGCGTGTGTGAGTGTGTGTATGTTTGTATGTATGTATGTGTGCGTGCGTGTGTGTGTGTGAGCGTGCGTGTCAGTGTGAGCGTGCGTGTGTGAGTGTGCGTGTGTCACTGTGTGTATGTCTAAGTATGTATGTGTGAGCGTGCTTGTGTGAGCGTGTGTGTGTCTGTAAGCGTGAGTGTGTGTGTGTGTGTGTGTGTGAGCGTGCGTGTCTGAGCGTTCGTGTTTGTGTGTGTGTGTGTGTTTCTGTTTGTGTGAGCGTGTGTGAGCATGCTTGTGTGTGTGTGTGAGCGTGCGTGTGTGTGAGCATGTGAGCGTGTGTGTGTGTGTGTGTGTGTGTGTGTGAGTGTACGTGTGTGTGTGTGTGTGTGTGTGTGAGTGTGTGAGCGTGTGTGAGCGTGCGTGTGTGTGAGTGTGTGTATTTGAATGTGTGTGTGAGTGTGTGTATGTATGTATGTATGTATGTATGTGTGAGAATTTGTGTGTGTGAGCCTGCGTGTGTGCGTGAGTGTGTGAGTGTGTGTGTGTGTGAGCGTGCATGTGTGAGAGTGTGTGTGTCTGTAAGCGTGAGTGTGTGAGTGTGCGTGTGTGAGCGTGTGTGTGTCTGTAAGCGTGAGTGTGTGTGTGTGTGTGTGAGCGTGCGTGTCTGAGCGTTCGTGTTTGTGTGTGTGTTTCTGTTTGTGTGAGCGTGTGTGAGCATGCTTGTGTGTGTGTGTGTGTGAGCGTGCGTGTGCGTGAACATGTGAGCGTGTGTGTGTGTGTGTGTGTGTGTGTGAGTGTACGTGTGTGTGTGTGTGTGTGTGTGTGTGTGAGTGTATGTATGTATGTATGTATGTATGTGTGAGAATTTGTGTGTGTGAGCGTGCGTGTGTGTGTGAGCCTGCGTGTGTGAGAGTGTGTGTGTCTGTAAGCGTGTGTGAGTGTGTGTCTGAGCCTTCGTGTTTGTGTTTGTGTGTGAGCGTGAGTGTGACCGTGCGTGTGTGAGCGTTCGTGTTTGTGTGAACGTGTGTGAGCGTGCGTGTGAGCATGTGTGTGTGAGCGTGCGTGTGTGTGAGCGTGCGTGTGTGTGTGTGAGCGTGCATGTGTGAGATTGTGTGTGTGAGCAGCGTGCTTGTGTGAGCGCGCGTGTGTGAGCGCGCGTGTGTGAGCGTGTGTGTGTGAGCGAGTGTGTGTGAGTGTGTGTATGAGTGTGTGTGTGTGAGCATGCGTGTGTGAGTGTGTGTGAGTGTGTGTGTGAGTGTGTTTATGTATGTATGTATGTGTGAGCCTGCATGTGTGTGTGTGAGCGTGTGTGAGAGTGCGTATGTATGAGCAGCGTGGGTGTGTGTGAGCGCGCGTGTGTGTGTGAGCGAGCGTGTGTGAGTGTGTGTGAGCGAGCGTGTGTGAGTGTGTGTGAGCGAGCGTGTGTGAGTGTGTGTGAGTGTGTGTGAGCGAGCGTGTGTGAGTGTGTGTGAGCGAGCGTGTGTGAGTGTGTGTGAGTGTGTGTGAGTGTGTGTGTGTGTGTGTGTGAGTGTGTGTGAGCGTGTGTGAGCGCGCGCGCGTGTGTGTGTGAGCGTGCGTGTGTGTGTGAGCCTGCGTGTGTGAGCGCGCGTGCGTGTGTGTGTGAGCATGCGTGTGTGTGTGTGCGTGTGTGTGTGAGCCTGCGTGTGTGAGCGCGCGTGCGTGTGTGTGTGAGCATGCGTGTGTGTGAGCGTGCGTGTGTGTGTGTGTGTGTGAGTGTGTGTGAGCGTGTGTGATCGTGTGTGAGCGTGTGTGTGAGCGTTTGTGTGTGTGTGAGCGAGTGTGTGTGAGTGTGTGTGAGCGAGCGTGTGTGAGTGTGTGTGAGTGTGTGTGAGTGTGTGTGTGTGTGTGTGTGAGTGTGTGTGAGCGTGTGTGAGCGCGCGCGCGTGTGTGTGTGAGCGTGCGTGTGTGTGTGAGCCTGCGTGTGTGAGCGCGCGTGCGTGTGTGTGTGAGCATGCGTGTGTGTGAGCGTGCGTGTGTGTGAGCGTGCGTGTGTGTGTGTGAGTGTGTGAGCGTGTGTGTGAGCGTGCGTGTGTGAATGTGTGTGTGAGTGTGTGTATGTATGTATGTATGTATGTGTGAGCGTTTGTGTGTGTGTGAGCGTGTGTGTGAGTTTGTGTATGTATGTGTGTTTGTGTGAGCGCTCGCGTGTGTGTGTGTGAGCGTGCGTGTGTGTGTGTGTGAGAGTGTGTGAGTGTGTGTATGTTTGTATGTACGTATGTAGGTGTGCATGTGTGAGTGTGTGAGTGTGTGTGTGTGTGAACGTGCGTGTGTGAGTGTGTGTGTGTGAGCGTGCATGTGTGTGTGTGTGAGAGTGTGTGAGTGTGTGTATGTTTGTATGTACGTATGTAGGTGTGCATGTGTGAGTGTGTGAGTGTGTGTGTCTGTGTGTATGTCTATGTATGTATGTGTGAGCGTGTGTGTCTGTAAGCGTGAGTGTGTGAGTGTGCGTGTGAGCGTGAGTGTGTGAGGGTGTGTGTGTGTGTGTGTGAGAGAGCCTGAGTGTGTGAGTGTGCGTGTGTGTGTGTGTGGGAACGTGCGTGTGTGAGTGTGAGCGTGTCTGAGCGTTCGTGTTTGTGTGTGTGTGTGTGAGCGTGCGTGTGTGTGAGCATGCATGTGTTTGTGTGAGCGTGCATGTGCGAGCATGTGTGTGAGTGTGTGTATGTATGTATGTGCGTGCATGGGTGTGTGTGTGAGCGTGCGTGTGTGTGAGCGTGTGTGTGTGTGAGCGTGCGTGTGTGAGCGTGCGTGTGTTTGAGCGTGTGTGTGTATGTATGTATGTGTGAGCGCGCATCTGTGTGTGAGCGCGTGTGTGAGTGTGCGTGTGTGAGCGCGTGTGTGTGAGTGCGTGTGTGTGCGTGCGTGTGTGAGCGTGCGTGTGTGTGCGTGTGTGTGTGTGCGTGCGTGTGTGTGCGTGCGTGTGTGTGCGTGTGTGTGTGAGCATGCGTGTGTGAGCGTGCGTGTATGAGTGTGTGTATGTTTGTATGTATGTATGTGTGCGTGCGTGTGTGTGTGTGAGCGTGCGTGTCAGTGTGAGCGTGCGTGTGTGAGTGTGCGTGTGTGACTGTGTGTATGTCTAAGTATGTATGTGTGAGCGTGCTTGTGTGAGCGTGTGTGTGTCTGTAAGCGTGAGTGTGTGTGTGTGTGTGTGTGTGAGCGTGCGTGTCTGAGCGTTCGTGTTTGTGTGTGTGTGTGTGTTTCTGTTTGTGTGAGCGTGTTTGAGCATGCTTGTGTGTGTGTGTGTGTGAGCGTGCGTGTGTGTGAGCATGTGAGCGTGTGTGTGTGTGTGTGTGTGTGAGTGTACGTGTGTGTGTGTGTGTGTGAGTCTGTGAGCGTGTGTGAGCGTGCGTGTGAGTGTGTGTGTGTGTGACCGTGCGTGTGTGTGAGCATGTGTGTGTGAGCGTGCGTGTGTGTGAGCGTGCGTGTGTGTGTGAGCGTGCATGTGTGAGATTGTGTGTGTGAGCAGCGTGCTTGTGTGAGCGCGCGTGTGTGAGTGTGTGTGAGGGTGTTTATGTTTGTATGTATGTGTGAGCCTGCATGTGTGTGTGTGAGCGTGTGTGAGCGTGCGTATGTATGAGCAGCGTTTGTGTGTGTGAGCGTTTGTGTGTGTGAGCGCGCGTGTGTGAGCGTGTGTGTGTGAGCGAGCGTGTGTGAGTGTGTGTGAGTGTGTGTGAGTGTGTGTGTGTGTGTGAGTGTGTGTGAGTGTGTGTGAGTGTGTGTGTGTGTGTGAGTGTGTGTGAGCGTGTGTGAGCGTGTGTGAGCGTGTGTGAGCGTGTGTGAATGTGCGTGTGAGTGTGTGTATGTATGTATGTATGTGTGAGCATTTGTGTGTGTCTGTGAGCGTTTGTGTGTGTGTGAGCGTGTGTGTGAGTTTGTTTATGTATGTGTGTATGTGTGAGCGCGCGCGCGCGTGTGTGTGTGAGCGTGCGTGTGTGTGTGAGCCTGCGTGTGTGAGCGCGCGTGCGTGTGTGTGTGAGCATGCGTGTGTGTGAGCGTGCGTGTGTGTGAGCGTGTGTGTGTGTGTGAGTGTGTGAGCGTGTGTGTGAGCGTGCGTGTGTGAATGTGTGTGTGAGTGTGTGTATGTATGTATGTATGTATGTGTGAGCGTTTGTGTGTGTGTGAGCGTGTGTGTGAGTTTGTGTATGTATGTGTGTTTGTGTGAGCGCGCGTGTGTGTGTGTGTGAGAGTGTGTGAGTGTGTGTATGTTTGTATGTACGTATGTAGGTGTGCATGTGTGAGTGTGTGAGTGTGTGTGTGTGTGAACGTGCATGTGTGAGTGTGTGTGTGTGAGCGTGCATGTGTGTGTGTGTGAGAGTGTGTGAGTGTGTGTATGTTTGTATGTACGTATGTAGGTGTGCATGTGTGAGTGTGTGAGTGTGTGTGTCTGTGTGTATGTCTATGTATGTATGTGTGAGCGTGTGTGTCTGTAAGCGTGAGTGTGTGAGTGTGCGTGTGAGCGTGAGTGTGTGAGGGTGTGTGTGTGTGTGTGTGAGAGAGCCTGAGTGTGTGAGTGTGCGTGTGTGTGTGTGTGGGAACGTGCGTGTGTGAGTGTGAGCGTGTGTGAGCGTTCGTGTTTGTGTGTGTGTGTGTGAGCGTGCGTGTGTGTGAGCATGCATGTGCGAGCATGTGTGTGAGTGTGTGTATGTATGTATGTGCGTGCATGGGTGTGTGTGTGAGCGTGCGTGTGTGTGAGCGTGTGTGTGTGTGAGCGTGCGTGTGTGAGCGTGCGTGTGTTTGAGCGTGTGTGTGTATGTTTGTATGTGTGAGCGCGCATCTGTGTGTGAGTGCGTGTGTGTGCGTGCGTGTGTGAGCGTGCGTGTGTGTGCGTGTGTGTGTGTGCGTGCGTGTGTGTGCGTGCGTGTGTGTGCGTGTGTGTGTGAGCATGCGTGTGTGAGCGTGCGTGTGTGAGTGTGTGTATGTTTGTATGTATGTATGTGTGCGTGCGTGTGTGTGTGTGAGCGTGCGTGTCAGTGTGAGCGTGCGTGTGTGAGTGTGCGTGTGTGACTGTGTGTATGTCTAAGTATGTATGTGTGAGCGTGCTTGTGTGAGCGTGTGTGTGTCTGTAAGCGTGAGTGTGTGTGTGTGTGTGTGTGAGCGTGCGTGTCTGAGCGTTCGTGTTTGTGTGTGTGTGTGTTTCTGTTTGTGTGAGCGTGTGTGAGCATGCTTGTGTGTGTGTGTGTGAGCGTGCGTGTGTGTGAGCATGTGAGCGTGTGTGTGTGTGTGTGTGTGTGTGTGAGTGTACGTGTGTGTGTGTGTGTGTGTGTGTGTGAGTGTGTGAGCGTGTGTGAGCGTGCGTGTGTGTGAGTGTGTGTATGTGAATGTGTGTGTGAGTGTGTGTATGTATGTATGTATGTATGTATGTGTGAGAATTTGTGTGTGTGAGCCTGCGTGTGTGCGTGCGTGTGTGAGTGTGTGTGTGTGTGAGCGTGCATGTGTGAGAGTGTGTGTGTCTGTAAGCGTGAGTGTGTGAGTGTGCGTGTGTGAGCGTGTGTGTGTCTGTAAGCGTGAGTGTGCGTGTGTGTGTGTGTGTGTGTGTGTGTGAGTGTGCGTGTCTGAGCGTTCGTGTTTGTGTGTGTGTGTGTGAGCGTGCGTGTGTGTGAGCATGCATGTGTTTGTGTGAGCGTGCATGTGCGAGCATGTGTGTGAGTGTGTGTATGTATGTATGTGCGTGCATGGGTGTTTGTGTGAGCCTGCGTGTGTTAGTGAGTGTGTGAGCATGCGTGTGTGACTGTGTGTATGTCTAAGTATGTATGTGTGAGCGTGCTTGTGTGAGCGTGTGTGTGTCTGTAAGCGTGAGTGTGTGTGTGTGTGTGTGAGCGTGCGTGTCTGAGCGTTCGTGTTTGTGTGTGTGTGTGTGTTTCTGTTTGTGTGAGCGTGTGTGAGCATGCTTGTGTGTGTTTGAGCGTGCGTGTGTGTGAGCATGTGTGTGTGAGCGTGCGTGTGTGTGAGCGTGCGTGTGTGTGAGCGTGCGTGTGTGAGCGTGCGTGTGTTTGAGCGTGTGTGTGTATGTATGTATGTGTGAGCGCGCATCTGTGTGTGAGCGCGTGTGTGAGTGTGCGTGTGTGAGCGTGTGTGTGTGCGTGCGTGTGTGAGCGTGCGTGTGTGTGCGTGCGTGTGTGTGCGTGCGTGTGTGTGCGTGTGTGTGTGAGCATGCGTGTGTGAGCGTGCGTATGTTTGTATGTATGTATGTGTGCGTGCGTGTGTGTGTGTGAGCGTGCGTGTCAGTGTGAGCGTGTGTGTGTCTGTAAGCGTGAGTGTGTGAGTGTGCGTGTGTGAGCGTGTGTGTGTCTGTAAGCGTGAGTGTGTGTGTGTGTGTGTGAGCGTGCGTGTCTGAGCGTTCGTGTTTGTGTGTGTGTTTCTGTTTGTGTGAGCGTGTGTGAGCATGCTTGTGTGTGTGTGTGTGTGAGCGTGCGTGTGCGTGAACATGTGAGCGTGTGTGTGTGTGTGTGTGTGTGAGTGTACGTGTGTGTGTGTGTGTGTGTGTGTGAGTGTGTGAGCGTGTGTGAGCGTGCGTGTGTGTGAGTGTGTGTATGTGAATGTGTGTGTGAGTGTGTGTATGTATGTATGTATGTATGTATGTGTGAGAATTTGTGTGTGTGAGCCTGCGTGTGTGAGAGTGTGTGTGTCTGTAAGCGTGTGTGCGTGCGTGTGTGTGTGTGTGAGCGTGCATGTGTGAGAGTGTGTGTGTCTGTAAGCGTGAGTGTGTGAGTGTGCGTGTGTGAGCGTGTGTGTGAGTGTGTGTATGTATGTATGTGTGAGCGCGCATCTGTGTGTGTGAGCGTGCGTGTGTGTGAGTGTGTGTATGTGAATGTGTGTGTGAGTGTGTGTATGTATGTATGTATGTATGTATGTGTGAGAATTTGTG
>NC_083778.1:1449700-1564700 GCF_963514075.1 Conger conger | reverse complement strand
TTCAACATGTACAAGGACAAAGGCTCATGAAACTGGCCCTTGAATCCAAATCCAGCTCTTGTTTTCTTTCCTCCCGCATAATTAACTGAACGATTAGCGCTGCTGATTGGCCAGTCTGTCTTCACACCTGACTCCCAGGTAAAGGGAGGGTGGAAAAGCAGCAGGTCTCCTCCCTTGAGGGCCGTGATTTGATGATCTCTTCTGCAAACGGTGCTCAGGACTCTACGTTTCGGTCCCTAGTGCAGTACAAACGGCACGGTACTGCTGCTGAATATGCAGTCCTCCACACCCCCTGTTGGGAATTACTGCATTTTAGAGTGATCTTCCTGTGCAGGGATATGGTGATGAAGAGGAACACAGAATTACACATGCGCTTGTACTCACACAATTCAGTCAAGCTCATTTATTAGCAAAGGCTGCTCTCTATTGGTCACAGGAGGTAATGCAGGACCTTTGCAGTTCTTGTGTTGATAGGATAAATCAGGCTTTGTACAGTATGTTCTCATCAGACGTGTCTCATTCACAAATGAGCTAAAGGTAAGATTGTGCACAGACCTTGGGAAGTATTTTTTCACTGTGTGGAACTGCTTGCCAGGCCATGTACTGTAGTGGTGGCAGAAACTCTCCATGTTATGCTAGATACTGAATTGTGGGGCTGAATGACCTATTCTTGTCATTATGTCACAGTATTTCATGTTGTTTTCTGTTTTGTTCATTCGCATATGCATACTGGCTCTTTATCAAAATGGCTGAGATGTACAATTGCGGCTGTAGTATTATCTATCCGTTTAACAGAGATCTATTTATCTGTGGGATTCCAAGCACTGCATGTTCAGTACAAGTACAAAATCTAAAATATAATGTGTTTAATGTTGAAAAAGAAAGATACCTGTGTGATTTTACTGTGCTGCCATTCCACCCATTACACTGTGCTCTGTGGTTGCTGATCTGGCCCGATGTCGTCAGGTCTCAGTTAGTCCTCAGCTATACCTTGATAACGCCTGGATAGAAGAGTGCCTTGGAATGCCTTGTTTTGCTATTTTGGTTACTTCTCTATCCCAATAATTTCTTTAAACCTTTTTGCGTGCTCAATATTTCCCCGATTTGCTGTGCTCCAATTAAACCTCCTGTTTTCCTAATATAATACCGTTCAAGGAAACAAATTGATTATTTAGTTTAGTCCATTACCCAGCTTACAGATATCAGTGTCATTATTACTATCAAAGGTGAAGAACAGGACAGTGTTACAGTGAGCACTGTGCTGGTGCAAGCTGCCATGAACATGCTGATTTCACAATGCATGTGAAAGAAGGGGCCTAACAGCTGTTTATGTTTCATATTCATGAAATTAAATGAAATTTCATATTCATAAAATGAGCAGGTCCTTAATTTGGTGATGCTGAATCATAAGACCCCTTAACCTGAATAAGTGAAACCACATCAGCATGGCCACATTGACCAGCTAGAGACTGCAGAAGAGAAGCATATACCTTTATGATAGGTAGACCTTTACAAATAATGTCATTGTTAAGTGGGTGATTACAGATGGTGTGCACTGTATTTGGTTAAATTATATATTCTCTTCAACCATATAATATGATACATAATATGATATACACTAATTTGGAATTAATGTATTAAGTAATTAAATAAGTTATTGAGAGATGCACTTGTTCAGATTTGGAATACAAATACAGTAAGATATTGTCCATTCTGTGAATAGATTATATTATTGGGTGCTTGGGTTATGTTCAATGTGTGGGTGCTTGGGTTATGTTCAATGTGTGGGTGCTTGGGTTATATTCAATGTGTGGGTGCTTGGGTTATGTTCAATGTGTGAGTGCTTGGGTTATGTTCAATGTGTGAGTGCTTGGGTTATGTTCAATGTGTGAGTGCTTGGGTTATGTTCAATGTGTGAGTGCTTGGGTTATGTTCAATGTGTGAGTGCTTGGGTTATGTTCAATGTGTGAGTGCTTGGGTTATGTTCAATGTGTGAGTGCTTGGGTTATGTTCAATGTGTGAGTGCTTGGGTTATGTTCAATGTGTGAGTGCTTGGGTTATGTTCAATGTGTGGGTGCTTGGGTTATGTTCAATGTGTGAGTGCTTGGGTTATGTTCAATGTGCGGGTGCTTGGGTTATGTTCAATGTGTGAGTGCTTGGGTTATGTTCAATGTGTGAGTGCTTGGGTTATGTTCAATGTGTGAGTGCTTGGGTTATGTTCAATGTGTGAGTGCTTGGGTTATGTTCAATGTGTGAGTGCTTGGGTTATGTTCAATGTGTGAGTGCTTGGGTTATGTTCAATGTGTGAGTGCTTGGGTTATGTTCAATGTGTGAGTGCTTGGGTTATGTTCAATGTGTGAGTGCTTGGGTTATGTTCAATGTGTGAGTGCTTGGGTTATGTTCAATGTGTGAGTGCTTGGGTTATGTTCAATGTGTGAGTGCTTGGGTTATGTTCAATGTGTGGGTGCTTGGGTTATGTTCAATGTGTGGGTGCTTGGGTTATGTTCAATGTGTGGGTGCTTGGGTTGTGTTCAATGTGTGAGTGCTTGGGTTATGTTCAATGTGTGAGTGCTTGGGTTATGTTCAATGTGTGAGTGCTTGGGTTATGTTCAATGTGTGAGTGCTTGGGTTATGTTCAATGTGTGAGTGCTTGGGTTATGTTCAATGTGTGAGTGCTTGGGTTATGTTCAATGTGTGGGTGCTTGGGTTATGTTCAATGTGTGAGTGCTTTGTAGTGTCGAGGATTGGCGGAGAGCCAGGGGCGACCAAGGGTGATACCTTATAAGTATTAATAATAGTAATACCACAAAATCCCGGGAGATAAGGGAACCGGGAAAACACAGATACGGAAGGGGACTTCTCCCGGGACAGGGGGAGGAACAGAAACAAATACGGAGACACTCTCCGATAAAATCAAAAGAAACGCCCAAAACGGCTATCAGAAAATAAAGCGACCCTTCAAAAACAGGGCGAACAACCCAACAGAAATAAGCACTGAAATGCGAGCACTGAAAACCCCAGTCCGGGGAAACAAAATAAAAGTACAACCTAGCAAAAACACCAGGCACAAAAATAAATAACCATGAGACGCAGCTCAGGAAAAAACGCAAAACCAAAATACATTTACCGGGGACAACGTCCCTCACCCAAGAGCTCACACGAGCACGAAAATAAAAGGAGAAACAAAGAATCTTGAGAAGGGCGTCAGCTGTGCACACTGCACTAACGAACTGAGCACCCTCATATCAGAACCGAGTCTACCGTGTGCTTCACCAGCTTTGCACCAGAGCGAACAGTGGACACCAAAGCGTCGACCGATAGTCCGCTCGTGCTTTATATACCTTCAGGAGGTAGGTACCCTCGGCACTAATGAGGGCCAGGTGAAAATAATAACCGGTACTACCTCCCAACCCTGACAGGACCCCCTACTAAGGAGCGGCCCCAGACGATCCTTCAGCCCCCCGCCTGCGCAATTCACGGATGAGCTCTGGGTCCAAAATGTCCCTAGAGGGGACCCAAGAGCGCTCCTCGGGGCCATAGCCCTCCCAGTCCACGAGGTACTGCTTACCCCTGCCCACGCGGCACTCAGCCAGGATGCAGCGCACCGTAGAGACCGGGCCCCCGTTAATGAGCCGAGGAGGTGGAGGAGCCTCCGCCGGGGCCAGCGCACCGTAGAGACCGGGCCCCCGTCAATGAGCCGAGGGGGTGGAGGAGCCTCCGCCGGGGCCAGCGCACCGTATAGACCGGGCCCCCGTCAATGAGCCGAGGAGGTGGAGGAGCCTCCGCCGGGGCCAGCGCACCGTAGAGACCGGGCCCCCGTCAATGAGCCGAGGAGGTGGAGGAGCCTCCGCCGGGGCCAGCGCACCGTAGAGACCGGGCCCCCGTCAATGAGCCGAGGAGGTGGAGGAGCCTCCGCCGGGGCCAGCGCACCGTAGAGACCGGGCCCCCGTCAATGAGCCGAGGAGGTGGAGGAGCCTCCGCCGGGGCCAGCGCACCGTAGAGACCGGGCCCCCGTCAATGAGCCGAGGAGGTGGAGGAGGAGCCGGGGCCAGCGCACTTGTCAGCACCGGTTTGAGGCGGGAGACGTGGAAGGTGGGGTGAATTCTCATGGACCGGGGCAGTTGGAGGCGCACCGTAACCGGGTTGATTTTTAAAATCATTTTAAAAGGGCCCACGTAGCGAGGGGCGAGCTTACGGGACTCGACCCGCAATGGCAGATCACGAGTGGACAGCCACACCCGCTGCCCCGCCCTGCAGGAGGCCCCGCCTGTCGGCCAGCCTCTTTTGGGCAGTAGCCCGTAAGAGCGCGGCTCGCTCCTTACTCCAGGTGGCCCGGCACCGCCCAACAAAACCCTCCGCAGGGGGCACTTCACCCCCCTCTCCAGCTCCGGGAACAGTGGTGGAGCGTAACCGAATTGTGCCTCGAAGGGCGAGAGCCCTGTGGAGGTGTTGAGTGTTGTGAGCCCTGTGGAGGTGTTGAGTGTTGTGAGATACTCCGCCCACATGAGCCCTGTGGAGGTGTTGAGTGTTGTGAGCCCTGTGGAGGTGTTGAGTGTTGTGAGAGTACTCCGCCCACGTGAGCTCTGTGGAGGTGTTCAGTGTTGTGAGCCCTGTGGAGGTGTTGAGTGTTGTGAGCGTACTCCGCCCACGTGAGCCCTGTGGAGGTGTTGAGTGTTGTGAGCCCTGTGGAGGTGTTGAGTGTTGTGAGCCCTGTGGAGGTGTTGAGTGTTGTGAGAGTACTCCGCCCACGTGAGTTGGTGACTCCAGGAAGTGGGGTTGGCGTGGCTAGGCCCCGGAGCGTGTTCTCCAGAGTCTGGTTTGTGCGCTCCGTCTGCCCGTTGGTCTCTGGGTGAAAGCCCGATGAGAGGCTCACCGAGGCGCCTAACAGGGAGCCAGAATGGAGAAGTGAACTGGGGTCCGCAGTCAGACACCACGTCCTGGGGCAGACCGTGTGATCTGAAAACGTGCTCGACCACCAACCGCACACTTTCTACTGCTGACGGTAATTTGGGTAGCGCCACAAAATGAGCCGCCTTGGAAAACTGGTCTACCACGACCAGAATAACCGCTTTGCCTTCGGATGATGGCAACCCCGTAATAAAATCCAGGGCCACGTGGCTCCAAGGCCGCCTCGGGATGGGTAACGGGGGTAACAGCCCTGAGGGGGGGCGGTGTGAGCCCTTGCTGCGGGCACAGACCGAACAGGCGGCCACAAACTCCCGGACGTCCTTCTCCATCCCGGGCCACCAGAACCGCCTGGACAAAAAACCCCTGGTGCGGTGAACCCCGGGATGCCCTGCCAGCCGTGAGGCATGTCCCCCCTGTAGCACCTGGGGCTGGACCCCAGCAGGCATGAAGAGGCAGTGAGGCATGTCCCCCCTGTAGCACCTGGGGCCGGACCCCAGCGGGCACGAAGAGGCAGTGAGGCATGTCCCCCCTGTAGCACCTGGGGCCGGACCCCAGCGGGCATGAAGAGGCAGTGAGGCATGTCCCCCCTGTAGCACCTGGGGCCAGACCCCAGCGGGCATGAAGAGGCAGTGAGGCATGTCCCCCCTGTAGCACCTGGGGCCGGACCCCAGCGGGCATGAAGAGGCAGTGAGGTGCCCCCCTCCTGGATCCGGCTCTAGGCGTAGTGCTCTCCGCACCGCCGACTCGACCTCCCAGATCACTGGCCCACGATCTGATCTCCAGAGAGAATGGGGTGAGGAGCGTGCTCCCTGTCGGTCTTATCAAACACCCGGGAGAGGGCGTCGGGTTTCCTGTTCTTAGAACCTGGACGATAAGTCAAAATAAAAGAAAAGCGCAAAAAACAGCGCCCAGCGGGCCTGACGCGAGTTGCGTGTTTTGGCAGTTTGGACGTACTCCAGGTTTTTGTGGTCCGTCCACACTGTGAACGGATGCTCCGCCCCCTCCAGCCAGTGGCGCCACTCCTCCAGGGCTAGTTTGACCGCCAGCAGCTCCCTATCCCCCACGTCGTCATTTCTCTGGGCCTGGGACAGTGACCGAGAGAAGAACGCACAGGGATGCACTCTCTGGTCCTGGGGGGACCGTTGTGAGAGAATGGCTCCCACCCCCAGCTCAGAGGCATCGACCTCCACAATGAACAGGAGTGACGGGTTCGGGGTTATTAAGATGTGTTCTGAACAGAACCTTTTCTTTAACTCTACGAACGCCGCCTCCGCACGAGGAGTCCAAACACAGCGCTGGAGCAGTCTTCTTGGTGAGCGCAGGGATGGGCGCGACCACAGTGCTAAAGTTACGGATAAAACACCGATAAACACCGAACCCTAAGAATCTCTGCACTTGTTTAACAGATTCAGGGGTGGGCCAGTTCCTCACAGCTGTTACTTTAGCTGGGTCCATCTCGGTTTTTTCAGCTGACACAATAAAACCGAGAAACGAAACTGAGTTTGCGTGGAAAACGCATTTCTCCGCCTTAACAAAAAGGCGAGCTTCTAAGAGACGCGTTAGAACCAGTGTCACGTGCCGAATGTGCTCAGAGACATTGGCAGGGAAAATTAAAATATCGTCCAGAGAGACGAATACATCTCCGAATACATCTCCCTGAGCACATCGTTGACGAGTGCCTGAAAAACTGCGGGGGCGTTGGTGAGGCCGAATGGCATGACCAGATATTCATAGTGGCCTGTGTGTGTGTGTGTTAAAAGCAGTTTTCCACTCATCGCCCTCCCGTATGCGTACGAGATTGTACGCATTACGGAGGTCCAGTTTGGTAAACACTGACACCGTCTGCAGGCGCTCGAATGCGGAGTTCATCAGCGGCAGGGGGTATCTATTTTTAACAGTAATTGTGTTCAGCCCCCTGTAATCGATACATGGCTTGAAACTCTCGTCTTTTTTCTTTACAAAAAAGAATCCCGCCCCCGCCGGTGACGTAGACGGTCTGATGAACCCATTAGCCAATGCGTCGTCAATGTATTCCTTCATGGCCCCGCCCTCTGGCGCGGACCAGCGAATAGAGCGCACCCCTGGGCGGGACTGTACCCGGATGAAGGTCGATCGCACAGTCATATGACCGGTGGGGAGGTAACGTGGAGCACAGTCATATGACCGGTGGGGAGGTAACGTGGAGCACAGTCATACGACCGGTGGGGAGGTAACGTGGAGCACAGTCATATGACCGGTGGGGAGGTAACGTGGAGCACAGTCATATGACCGGTGGGGAGGTAACGTGGAGCACAGTCATATGACCGGTGGGGAGGTAACGTGGAGCACAGTCATATGACCGGTGGGGAGGTAACGTGGAGCACAGTCATATGACCGGTGGGGAGGTAACGTGGAGCACAGTCATATGACCGGTGGGGAGGTAACGTGGAGCACAGTCATATGACCGGTGGGGAGGTAACGTGGAGCACAGTCATATGACCGGTGGGGAGGTAACGTGGAGCACAGTCATATGACCGGTGGGGAGGTAACGTGGAGCACAGTCATATGACCGGTGGGGAGGTAACGTGGAGCACAGTCATATGACCGGTGGGGAGGTAACGTGGAGCACAGTCATATGACCGGTGGGGAGGTAACGTGGAGCACAGTCATATGACCGGTGGGGAGGTAACGTGGAGCACAGTCATATGACCGGTGGGGAGGTAACGTGGTCCCGTCTCTACGGGAGGAGCAGAGCGAGTGTGCGTCTGATCAGAGTGGCCAGCGCATTGCGGACCCCACCGGGACACCGGATTGCTCCGGTTTCCCCAATTTATTTGGGGCTGATGTTTAGCAAGCCAGACATGGCCCAATACTATCGGGTACGCCGGGAACTCCACCAAAAAAAAGAAAAAATTATCCCGAAGCCCCAGAAACGGGATGGATTGAGGCTGTGGCATGCACCGGACCGGCAGTTTTTTGTGCTTAGCCCACTGGCGGTCAATAAAATTATCCACCGCCCCAGAGTCAATAAAAGCATTAGCCCTCACCACAACCCCCTTCCACGTCAGTTCGACGGGGATAACTGTGTGAAAGCTCGTAACTTTAATAGGTCGCACTAGTGGCTTTCGCTCCACTAGTGGGACTGCTCTTTTGCTTTCAGGTCGGGACAGTTCTTAATCTGATGCCCCGGCCGCTTGCAAAAGAAGCACAGCCCCTCTCTCCAGGACTGCCTCCTAGGGCGCCCCAGCATCGTACTGTCCAGCTGCATCGGCTCCTCCCCTTTATGTGCCCCCTGTCTCCCCTCGGCACCTACAACCCTGCCTAGAGGGGATGGAGCCGACCAGCTGAATCCACCCCTTCTGCCCGCTTTCTCTCTCTCCCGTTCCCGAACCCGGTTATCAATGCGGATCGCCGCAGAAATCAGCGACCCCAAACTCCCCGGTGGTTCCATGGTGGCCAGAGCGTCCCTGACAGGGTCTGATAAGGTGCTGGTGAACAGGGTCATAAGCGACACTCCGAGTTCCCTGTTTCACCCAGGTTAACCGGGACGCCGCCTCTTTGCCGGTGACGTCGTGGTCAAACACCCGTGCCATCTCCTGCATGAGGAGCTGGGAGTGACTCATTAGAGGAGCCTGTGCCATCTCCTGCACGAGGAGCTGGGAGTGACTCATCAGGGGAGCCTGTGCCATCTCCTGCATGAGGAGCTGGGAGTGACTCATTAGGGGAGCCTGTGCCATCTCCTGCATGAGGAGCTGGGAGTGACTCATCAGGGGAGCCTGTGCCATCTCCTGCATGAGGAGCTGGGAGTGACTCATTAGGGGAGCCTGTGCCATCTCCTGCATGAGGAGCTGGGAGTGACTCATTAGGGGAGCCTGTGCCATCTCCTGCATGAGGAGCTGGGAGTGACTCATTAGGGGAGCCTGTGCCATCTCCTGCATGAGGTGCTGGGAGTGACTCATTAGGGGAGCCTGTGCCATCTCCTGCATGAGGAGCTGGGAGTGACTCATTAGGGGAGCCTGTGCCCGGATCAGCGGATCCGCCCAGGTCAGAGCCGCCCCGGTCAACAACGACAAAAAAAAAGGCGACACGGGAATCCTCAGTGGAGAAACGTGAGGGTAGTGATTTAAAAACAATGAGACACTGGGAAAGGAACCCCCTACATTTTCCCGACTCTCCCCCATACCGCAGCGGAAGCTGCAGCTTAGGCTCCCTGACTGCAGGTGTAATGGGCTGGTAAGGGGGTAAAACTGGGGGAAAAGTGGGTGGTTGGGGGGTGTCAGTGGCTGGTGTCTGTGTCTGTGGTGAACGGAGCACTGCATGTATGCACTGAGGAGCCCACATTGGCTGTGTACGTATGCACTGTATGTAAGCACTGAGGAGCCCACATTGGCTGTGTACGTATGCACTGTATGTATGCACTGAGGAGCGCACGTTGGCTGTGTACGTATGCACTGTATGTAAGCACTGAGGAGCCCACATTGGTTGTGTACGTATGCACTGTATGTAAGCACTGAGGAGCCCACATTGGCTGTGTACGTATGCACTGAGGAGCCCACATTGGCTGTGTTAATGGCTCGCTAATTGAAGCTCTCAGCAAGCCCCGGCAGCACATCCTGCTGCTGACCTAACCTGGCCATGATCTCATCCTGGAGCTGAAACACCAGAGTCTGCTGACCTAACCTGGCCATGATCTCATCCTGGCGCTGAAACACCAGAGTCTGCTGACCTAACCTGGCCATGATCTCATCCTGGCGCTGAAACACCAGAGTCTGCTGACCTAACCTGGCCATGATCTCATCCTGGAGCTGAAACACCAGAGTCTGCTGACCTAACCTGGCCATGATCTCATCCTGGCGCTGAAACACCAGAGTCTGCTGCTCGGCAGTAGCAGCCTGCTGCACACTCAACGCCTGTAACCCCTGTTCCTGCCTAACCAGAGCAGCCTGCTGGACACTCAACGCCTGTAACCCCTGTTCCTGCCTAACCAGATCAGTCTGCTGGGCACTCAACACCTGTAACCCCTGTTCCTGCCTAACCAGAGCAGCCTGCTGGGCACTCAACGCCTGTAACCCCTGTTCCTGCCTAATCAGAGCAGCCTGCTGGGCACTCAACGCCTGTAACCCCTGTTCCTGCCTAACCAGAGCAGCCTGCTGGGCACTCAACGCCTGTAACCCCTGTTCCTGCCTAACCAGAGCAGCCTGCTGTGCACTCAACGCCTGTAACCCCTGTTCCTGCCTAACCAGAGCAGTCTGCTGCACACTCAACGCCTGTAACCCCTGTTCCTGCCTAACTAGAGCAGCCTGCTGCGCGGCTACAACCGCCTCCAGCGGAGAATCCCCACCTCCATCACCGCACTAGTCGCTGGTCTCTCCATGTTGGCTTTGGTGTTCTGTAAGGTCGGGGACTGGCGGAGAGTAAGGGTATCCCTTATAAGCGAACACACAAACGAAAAAACAAAGGAACCCCCTACATTTTCCCGACTCTCCCCCATACCGCAGCGGAAGATGCAGCTTAGGCTCCCTGACTGCAGGTGTAATGGGCTGGTAAGGGGGTAAAACTGGGGGGAAAGTGGGCGGTTGGGGGGTGTCAGTGGCTGGTGTCTGTGTCTGTGGTGAACGGAGCTCACTCCGTACGTATGCACTGTATGTAAGCACTGAGGAGCGCACATTGGCTGTGTACATATGCACTGTATGTAAGCACTGAGGAGCCCACATTGGCTGTGTACGTATGCACTGTATGTAAGCACTGAGGAGCCCACATTGGCTGTGTACGTATGCACTGTATGTATGCACTGAGGAGCGCACGTTGGCTGTGTACGTATGCACTGTATGTATGCACTGAGGAGCCCACATTGGCTGTGTACGTATGCACTGTATGTATGCACTGAGGAGCGCACATTGGCTGTGTACGTGTGCACTGTATGTAAGCACTGAGGAGCCCACATTGGCTGTGTACGTATGCACTGTATGTAAGCACTGAGGAGCCCACATTGGCTGTGTACGTATGCACTGTATGTATGCACTGAGGAGCCCACATTGGCTGTGTACGTACGCACTGCATGTAAGCACTAAGGAGCGCACGTTGGCTGTGTACGTATGCACTGTATGTATGCACTGAGGAGCCCACATTGGCTGTGTACGTATGCACTGTATGTATGCACTGAGGAGCACACATTGGCTGTGTACGTATGCACTGTATGTATGCACTGAAGATCCCACATTGGCTGTGTGCGTATGCACTGTTCTGTGCCATTATATGCAAGCCCTGACCGTCTGCAGTGTGAATCAGACCCATTCTGTAGCTGTTTCTGAGAGGGGTTCTCTCTCCCCCTCCACATGTGCCATGGCAAAGAGCTCTTTTTATATGCAGGTAGTCGTCAACTTACAACCGTAATCGGTTCCGACCGACCGGACGTAAGTGGAACTGGTCGTAAGTCAGCCTATTTTAGAATTACCTTACATATATTATACTGTGTAATGATATTATAATCATCTTTAAGTCATATTTTATCAATATTTTCTTTGTTCATTATTGTTATAACCATTGTATCACCAGTCTTAGTACTGTTATCATCTTTTTATGCCATTTCATATTTCTGTGAGATGGCACCTCCATCCTCATGCTAAATAGATTAAAAAACTAAACCATGCACCATACGATGAGCTGTAAATAGCCAAAAGTACCACTGTCAGATCTGTGGGTCCTGTTGGAAAACTTGAAACACAAAGTGGATGCATTCCGCCATCTGGTGGCCTTGTGGCGCTATTGCAAGTGACTGAACTCGAGGTTGAGGTTCATGGCAGAAGCTGAAGGTACTCAAGAATTCACTGATCAAAAAAATAACAGTGCTGTATGGATTTATAGATTATATATTCTATTGAGTTATAGATTAGTTGCTGTATTGATTTATAGATGTTTTGCTGTATTGGGTTATAGATTAGTTGCTGTATCGATTTATAGATTAGTTGCTGTATTGAGTCATAGATTAGTTGCCGTAGTGAGTTATAGATTGGCTTCATCCCTTTGAGAGATTTAACATGATTGGACAGTACTGTTCTTTTGCAGTATGTGGTCCCAGTGTGACACCAATCAGAGGAGAGGCACTGATGGACTGTGTTGTGTCCTGTGCCTTTAATGCTCGTGACGTAAGACCAGGGAAACGGGAAGTGAAACAGGATGTAAAAAGGTATAAAGATTTGGGGGGAGTTGTGGCTGAGTACGGCTGCTCTGGCCGACGTTGAGGCTGAGTATGTGGCCCTGCTCACCACTGCTTCTGCGTCTCTATCTGCTGCTGAACTCCACTCTGCCTGTGCCACATGTCCCGAGCTCACAAAGCTCCCAGCCGTCATTCTATCTGCTGCTGAACTCCACTCTGCCTGTGCCACATGTCCCGAGCTCACAAAGCTCCCAGCCGTCATTCTATCTGCTGCTGAACTCCACTCTGCCTGTGCCACATGTCCCGAGCTCACAAAGCTCCCAGCCGTCATTCTATCTGCTGCTGAACTCCACTCTGCCTGTGCCACATGTCCCGAGCTCACAAAGCTCCCAGCCGTCATTCTATCTGATGCTGAACTCCACTCTGCCTGTGCCACATGTCCCGAGCTCACAAAGCTCCCAGCCGTCATTCTATCTGCTGCTGAACTCCACTCTGCCTGTGCCACATGTCCCGAGCTCACAAAGCTCCCAGCCGTCATTCTATCTGCTGCTGAACTCCACTCTGCCTGTGCCACATGTCCCGAGCTCACAAAGCTCCCAGCCGTCATTCTATCTGCTGCTGAACTCCACTCTGCCTGTGCCACATGTCCCGAGCTCACAAAGCTCCCAGCCGTCATTCTATCTGCTGCTGAACTCCACTCTGCCTGTGCCACATGTCCGAGCTCACAAAGCTCCCAGCCGTCATTCTATCTGCTGCTGAACTCCACTCTGCCTGTGCCACATGTCCCGAGCTCACAAAGCTCCCAGCCGTCATTCTATCTGCTGCTGAACTCCACTCTGCCTGTGCCACATGTCCCGAGCTCACAAAGCTCCCAGCCGTCATTCTATCTGCTGCTGAACTCCACTCTGCCTGTGCCACATGTCCCGAGCTCACAAAGCTCCCAGCCGTCACTGCGAGTGGCTGGCCTCCTTCCGCCAAAGGTCTCGATCCAGTACTGCTGCTATACTACCCCGTACGTTTCCAGCCGTCTGCCAAGGACAACTACGTGTTCCGTGGTTTCAGGTTAGTTGTTCCTGCCGCTGTACGTTCTACACTCATTCCCATCGCGCATGAGTCTCACCAGGGAGTGGTGCGGACGAAACGGCGCCTCCGGGAACTGTACTGGTGGCCTAAAATGGATGGTGACGTGCTGACTGCTATCTATTCCTGCGACTTGTGTCAGTCCAATGACAAAACTGCAAAACTGCATCCGAGTCCCTTGCAACCTGTTCCTCTACCGGAAGGGCCCTGGCAAAGAGTTGCCATGGACATCATTGGCCCCTTCCAGTCAGGTACCTCAGACTGCAGATTCGCCATTGCAATGACTGACTACTATTCCAAATGGCCTGCGGTGGCCTTCACGCGTGACGCCACTCCTGGTTCGTCTCCATTCAAACTGCTCCATGGACATTCCATGCGAAACAAGCTGACATTGTTGCCTCCTGCTTCAAAATGCAGTCCTGAGGAAATGGACATTCGCAATAGGGTTCGTCAGCACCAAGGTAAAATGAAAGCTTACACTGATGCCAAACGGGGTGCACGCCCTCCTGCTTTCCAAAAGGGGGATAAAGTGCGGGTTAAAAATCCTTTACATGTGCCAAAAGGGCATCGAAGGTTCAGTGATCCCCTTAGCATTAGGGAAAAAGTGGGAAAAAGTACATACATTCTGAGTAATGGTAAGACTTGGAATGCTTCTCACCTTACTGCATTCCCTGATCCTGCTGTCGCTGACCAAGGTACTATCGGACCTCAAACTGCTCATGGGACCAGGCCTAAACGTGTTACTCGTAAGCCTGAATGGTTCAAGGACTATGTCACTTAAATGTAATATTGCTGGTTACCTTGAAAAACAAAAATAGCTGAGTTGCATATGTATACTGTAACTATTCTGTGTGATGAAATGTTCTGTCATTTGGTTATTCGACTCAATATACTTATTCTGTTACTGTATGTTAGAGATACCGTGCATGTTTCCTCTTAGTACAAGTATTGTCTTTTCTACAAAGGGGGAAATATGTTGTGTCCTGTGCCTTTAATGCTTGTGACGTAAGGGGAAAACGAGAAGTGAAACAGGATGTAAAAAGGTATAAAGATTTGCCGGGAGTTGTGGCTGAGTATGGCTGCTGTAAGGACGTGCTTCGTCCCTGTTATACTTATTAAAGTGTTGTATTGTTGAATGCGGCGTGTGGTTGCTTCTCGCTATACGGGTTCTCTCCCTTCCTAAGTGCAACACAACAGACTGTATAACCGCATAGATGTGATGGGACAGAGGGCAGACAGCAGTGCTGTGGTGAAGGTGCGCAATATTAGGGACACAAACTTCACAATAGTGCTTAGCTGGGGCTTTAATAAGGCCAAACTAAAGTTTACACAAAACACACAACATGAAAACTCAAATAACCTTGCTCCATTTTGGAGTCAATTTCACTTTCAGTTCCCTGCCTAAGCCTGGATCACTAAGCGATTTGCCTGGGCAGGTTTCTTCAAGCAACACTCAGAAACACAACAAGTGTACCAAGAGCACAGGTAAGTGCCATAGCACACGAGAATCATAATGTCATATTTAACAGACATTTAATGTTTTCACAGCTATCTTATTTCTTCATTCAGCTTGACAGTGGCTTTCACAGTCCTTAAATCCAGTCCAGCTTCACAAAGGTCCAGGCCATGTCTTTGGTCATGCAGGGTCAGTTCAACAACCTGTAACTCCAGCACAACAGGTCAACTTCAAATCTGGCCATAAAAGCCCCACCCCAGCATTTCCCCCACAGCTACTTCACATCTGGGTGTGGAGTGGCAGGCTTTAGACAGGGAGCCTGATGGGTATTAGCCCCAGGTGTGCATCTTTACAGCTGAATTCCTCATTTGAAATCTTTCATGGCTCCATCTGTTGGAGCCATTTTGCCACCACATATCTCCCTCTAACACCTGCCATACAGGTATCCATAAGACATGATAACATGCCATACAGTAACAACTTACCAGCATCCATAAGAAAAAAAAAGGGGGCTCAGGACACAGCCCTGAGGAGCTCCTGTGTTCAGAGTCAGAGGAGCAGAGGTGATGGAGCCCAGCCTCACTGCCTGCCCCGCTCAGTCAGGAAGTCCAGGATGAGATCGCACAGCTCAGGGGAGAAACCCAGGTTGTTGAGTTTAATGACCAGTTTGGAGGGGATTATTGTGTTGAATGCTGAACTGCAGTCAACAAACAGCAATCTGGCATATGAGCTCTTATTTTCCAGATGGGTGAGGGTGCTATGGAGTACTGTGGATATGGCATCATCTGTAGATCTATTTCCACGATAAGCAAACTGCTGATGGTCCAGTGTGGGAGGGATTACGGCGCACATTTAGTTTTTTACGTGCCTCTCAAAGCACTTACTCACAATGGGGGTGAGGGCAACAGGGCGCCAGTCGTTTAGGCATGTCACCTTGTTTTTCTTCGGGACAGACACAATCGTGGAGGACTTAAAACAGCAGAGAAACACAGAGAGAGAGAGAGGGAGAGGTTGAATATATGTGTGAACACGCCCGCCAGCTGTGCTGCACATGTTCTTATCACCCGGCCAGGGATCCCATCCGGACCGGCTGCTTTTCGGGGGTTGACCCGACTGAACATCCAGCGCACTTGGTCCTCAGTGATGGTCAGATCACTGGGCATGATGGTGTTGGTGGGGGCTGTGATGTGGGTTCCTTCTGGAGGGTTGCTGTTGGTGGACTCGAACCGGGCATAGAAATAATTCAGCTGGTCTGGCAGGGAGGCTGATACATTAGCTCCACAGCTTGGTCTAGCCTTAAAATGCGATATGTTCTGGAAGCCTTGCTATATGCTGTGTGTGTCATTCCCACTGAGCTGCTTCTCAGTCTTCTCCGTGTACTCCCTCTTGGCTGATTTAATCACCCTGCGAAGATTGTAACGTGCCTCTTCATCCTCCTCCTCATCACCAGAAGCAAAGGCTCTGTCCCAAGCAGTGAGAGCCGCTCTTACTGTACTATTAATCCACGGTTTTCGGTTTGGAAAGATTGCTTTTGTTGGGACAATATCCTCTACACTCCTGCATACAAATGACATAACTGCATCTGAATATTCATGGATGTCATCTGACGTTTCATAGAACAAGTCCCAGTCTCAGTCATCAACACAACCCTACAACTCAACATCCGATTGTTCAGACCAGCAGTGGATCTTCTTTACTGTAGGCGCTGCCTGCTTTAGCCTCTGCTTATAGGTTGGCAGGAGTAGTATGGATTTGAATCCTGGTCGGCCGGGGCCTCTCTGTGTGGAGTTTGCATGTTCTCCCCGTGTTTGCGTGGGTTTCCTTAGTCCAAAGACATGCAGGTTAGGCTGATTGGAGAGTCTAAATTGCCTGTGGGTATGAGTGTGTGAGTGAATAGTGCGTGTGCCCTGCGATGGACTGGCGACCTGTCCAGGGTGTATTCCTGCCTTCCGCCCAATGTATGCTGGGATAGGCTCCAGCCCCCTGTGACCCTGTTCAGGATAAGCAGGTTGAGATAATGGATGGATGGATGATGGACTCAGCCCATAAGGGCACCACACGAGGACGAGTTTGCTTTTGTGAAGGGAAAGCCTTCTCATTCCATCAATGTCCAAATGATCTGTGATGCTGTAGTTGCTGCTGTAGCTGCTGGATGGCCTGGCTCAGCCCATCATTCATCTGTACTGAGACACAGCAGGGTAGGGCACAGACCTGAGGCTGCAGCTGGGCCTCATTCATCTGTACTGAGACACAGCAGGGTAGGGCACAGACCTGAGGCTGCAGCTGGGCCTCATTCATCTGTACTGAGACACAGCAGGGTAGGGCACAGACCTGAGGCTGCAGCTGTGCCTGATGGTTGGCTACTTGGTAAGATAAAGCTTCCTGTGTTATACTGTCCGATTAACCAACTTAACATTCCTGCAGGCGACAGCGGCTATCCACTGAAGCGCTGGCTCCTCACCCCGTTCCCAAACCCACAGAGCGCAGAGAGACACTACAACAACGTCCCCCGTGGAGCGCACCATCCGGCTTCTGAAAGGGCCTGGATGCAACAGGCTTTCATACCGCCCGGCAACAAGTCTGTGCTGTACTGCACAACATGGCACAGAGGAATGGACTCCCCCACCCCCCCTTCAATTTGCCCGATGACCCTGACCCTCACCCACCAGACTATCAGCCAAATGCTGTGCTCTGCAACTGCCTGTGGAAATAACAGCTAGGCTGCCATGCATGCCATAACATTTTTAGTTCATGAGAGTGGAGCTAATTTCTTTCTTTCATTCATTCATTCATTCATTCATTCATTCTCCTAACCCGCTTATCCTGAACAGGGTCGCAGGCAGACTGGAGCCTATCCCAGCATACATTGGGCGAAAGGCAGGAGTACACCCTGGAAAGGTCACCAGTCCATCACAGGACACACACACCATTAACTCACCCACTCATACCCACAGGCAATTTAGACTCTCCAATCAGCCTAACGTGCATGTCTTTGGACTGTGGGAGGAAACCGGAGGAAACCCACACAAACACAGGGAGAACATGCAAACTCCACACAGAGAGGCCCCGGCCGACGGGGATTTGAACCCATCCATGCCGCCCACTAATTTCAGACAGTACTGTTCTTATTTCACTCAGCTCCACAGTGGTGTAATTGTACGGGTTTGTGTCTGTAGCAGCACAATACTGTTCTTATTTCTCTGAGCTCCACAGTGGTGTAATTGTACGGGTTTGTGTCTGTAGCAGCACAATACTGTTCTTATTTCTCTCATCTCCACAGTGGTGTAATTGTACAGGTTTGTGTCTGTACACAGTGGTGTAATTGTACAGGTTTGTGTCTGTAGCAGCATCAGTCAGGGCGTGGTCACTGGTGATGGCACGTGGCGCACAGGGCTGGCTGAAGGGACGGGGCGCATTGGAGTTGCTGGGACCCGGCACACTTTCATCTTCTGCCACCTCCTCACCTCCAATCACAGCCACTGAGTGATACGCACGATCTGAGAGTGAACCAATACGCACGTATTAAACAATACGTCACTTTTCAACAAAGTCTTCACTGCGTTTTAGTGTGGAAACAGATGTTTAGGTTTGGTGCACTACACACAAAGCCTTGGGTTGTTTACCTGGTTCACCTGCAGTCTCATCTCCAGCCATGTCTGTGTCTCCCTCCATCTCAGTTACCACACCGACAACTGCTGTCATGCGCTCATCCAAGGGAGAGAGGTCTGGCGTTCCTAGTGGCACTCACGCTCTGTCTACACAGAGCAATGCGCTTTTTGGTGTTAACTTTGAGGTGGGACCACTTCTCCTGCACCTCCGACATGATTGGGCTCTCTGAGCTGGCAGCATTGACAGCAGCTACAACATGCTGCCACTCAGCTCATTTCATTTTGTTTGTGATGCCAGCGCTATGGCTACCAAAGAAAACATCTCCGCTTAGATGTTTCTCTTCTTAGCTCTGCGCTCTGACATTGCCATTCACAGACCTACATAGGGATTATCAAGGACATTTCTATGCTTATCAATTTTAATTAAGGGCATTTCTTTAACCATTTATGGGTAATTGAGGAAGTGAACTAGGCAGTGTGTTGGGCTCGTACAGATAATTCAAAGTTGTTTTGGCATTTATAAAATGAAATTACGCACTGCCAGGCGTAGGCAAGGTTTTATAAATCAGAATATTTTTTGTGGTACGTACATTTCCTCATTTGTACGTACACTTTTAGTGTGGAGTTTTATAAATGAGGCCCCTGGTCTGATTGGAGTTTCCTTGCTTAAACCATAATCTAATGTTTGGGCTGTTACAGAGACAATGAACATAGCAATGCATTAAGAATAATCATTTCTTTTTTATTTTATTTCTTTTTTATTTAAATGTTTTTATTGTGCAATAAAGTGCAATACAGAGTCACAAAATAATCACAGAAAAGAACCAAACAAACAAAATAAAACCAGCAAAGTACCAGAGAGAGAAGACAAAAAAGAAAAAGGAAATTCAATAATAATAAAGATAATGATAACACTGTGTGTGAATAATGGTGTGTGTGTGTGTGTGTGTGTGTGTGTGTGTGTGTGTGTGATAGTAATTTCTGAGAGCTGAGAGCTCATAGCTTGTCATACATGGCTTACAGCAGCTTTCTCAGGTCTGACCGTCACAGACATCAGAATGAAGGTTGGCTTTTTGTGTAATCCTGTTGCACTATGAGTATCGTAAAATAGTCATATGGGAATCATAAATGGTTCAATATTTTCACTTATGAGCAAGAACATGGACTGATTCTGAATGGACCCACTATGTTGCGTAAAAGTATAGATTCAGTGTGGGCTTCTTAACATCTGTAGATACAACTAGTATCATTCATTTGTCCACTGAATCATACATTACTTTCTCTTTGACTCTGACCAGTGAGATCTGATTCCACAAGTGTAACTCTGTCCATTGTAACACCAATCAAACAATGGGCACTGGTACACAATGCACAGTCTTATAGTTACAGGCCAAATATGTATCCTTTGGTTACAGCTCACTGATTGATTTCACTATTTAATTCGACCTGGCTGTATTTGAAACACTTTTTGATAAAACAATGTCTAAAATAATATGATGAATTTATGAACTTGGAAATTCAGTTGATAATCCATTGAGTACACATTTAACAAATCAACTGCGACTGTTTGTAATCAATTCAATTTTTATCTATTAATTCTGGCGATGACCTGCGTTATGAAGCATCTAAACACAACTCTATAAAATCTGCCCAGCGTTAATACAAGTATAAGTGACTGAAAGAGAAAGAGAATGAGTCTTGTCACCTTTGGCAGGGTTTGGAGGCGATCACTTAATACAAAGCGAGATCAGGCTTGTTGTTCACAGTGACGAGGCCTCGCCAGCTGAACTTCTATGCCCATTCTGATGCCAAGAACAAGTCGTAAGAGAAGAAGCAGGAGGGTGTCAGATTGCATTTACTGTACCCCTTTTGTCTGTTATTGCGAAGTATTTCAAACACCATTTTGAGAAAGAAGATGTAAAGAAAGAAGAGTTAAAGAAGGAATGAAATTGAATAAAAGAACGCAGTAAGTATTTTGGTGTAATATGCTATTTTCAAATGTCCCATTTATTGTATTAAAGTTTGATTAGGACAGGCGAGGCTACATTTTGACAGTGACGCGACTACCACTCTAACAGAAAAACAGGCCGAACAGTAGCCTATCGAACAGACATTTTGCAATACAATCAGACGTTAATCCACCCTAAATCCAATAGTCTATATATTGGTCTAATGGCTCAGGAAAATATTCTGACTTGGTATAAATAAAGTGACGGTGAATTCAGTTCGTAACTGAATTGATGTGTCGATGTTTATTAAACAACGTACAAACGTTCATCCAATTAAGGTTGCATATGCGCTTGCCAAACTGTCACATCGGGTTAACGCACTCACTTTCTATTTCCAAAGACGTCAACTCGGTTCTTAGAACAGTCTATTCCCGAAATCAATCTCTACATTACGGTTGAATATGCGCTAAATAAAAGCTTTCATCCAGAGAATATACCCAAGAGGCCACAGCCACTAAACCAGAACTCTGATTTCCCTTGTTTTTTTAACAAGCTTTACTTTAAAGTTTCAATTGTTTTCGTTTAGGAAAGGAAGTTTTAGCCATTTCTACAAGTGCTTTGTTTTGGATTGTCGTGACATATCCTTTTTTGTTTGGGCTATTTTTCCGTCTCTTATATAGGCTATCCTGCATAGCATATGCCTAGTATTTTTACATTACATTACATTATTGGCATTTGGCAGACGCTCTTATCCAGAGCGACGTACAACAAAGTGCATACCCATAACCAGGGATAAGTTCGCTGAAAGACCCTAGAGGTAAGTACAATTTCAACTGCTACCTGTACAACAAAGATAAGGACAAGGGCCTTTTTTTTTTTTTGAACAAACAAACAAACAGAGCAAAAGTCACCAAAGTTAACTATCCAAACACTGCTTACCTAGCCAACTAAAATACCGATACACAAAGCAAGTCACAGAGACAACAATTAAGGTTCACAGGGAGGTAGGGAGGGATGGGGAGAGGTGCTGTTTGAAGAGGTGTGTCTTCAGCTTGCGCTTGAAGGTGGGGAGAGATTCTATAGTTCTGACCTCAACGGGGAGTTCGTTCCACCACCGTGGAGCCAGAACAGACAGTAGTCGTGAGCGTGAGGTGGAGGTTCTGAGAGGGGGAGGTGCCAAGCGGCCTGTGGAGGTCTGGCAGGGGTGTAGGGTCTGATGATTTTTGGCAGATAAGCTGGGGAAGACCCTTTAACTGCTTGGAAGGCTAGCACCAATGTTTTGAATTTGATGCGAGCCATGACAGGCAGCCAGTGGAGGGAAGTAAACATGTGAGTATTTGGGAAGGTTGAAGACCAGACGAGCTGCTGCATTCTGGATGAGTTGGAGGGGTCTGATGGCGGACGCAGGGAGGCCAGCCAAGAGGGAATTGCAGTAGTCCAGGCGGGACAGAACCATCGCTTGGACCAGGAGCTGGGTCGAGTAGGGGGTGAGAAAGGGGCGGATTCTCCGTATGTTGTATAGGAAGAACCTGCAAGACCGGGTCACCGCCGCAATGTTCTCGGAAAGGGACAGTCTGCTGTCCATCACCACGCCGAGGTTCTTTGCACTGGGTGACGGCGTGAGTGTGGTATCCCCGAGGGAAATGGAGAGATCCAGATGGGGAGAGGTATTAGCAGGGATGAATATCATTTCAGTTTTACCTGGGTTGAGCTTTAGATGGTGGTTGTCCATCCAGCTCTGGATGTCCCTCAGGCAAGCAGAGATACGGGCTGAAACCAGCGTATCAGACGGCGGGAACGAGACGAAGAGTTGGGTATCGTCCGCATAGCAGTGGTAGGATAGCCCATGTGCAGTGATCACAGGGCCAAGGGAGCGAGTGTAGAGAGAAAAAAGAAGCGGGCCAAGGACTGAGCCCTGGGGAACTCCTGTGGCGAGGGGCCGAGGTGTCGATACCGAACCAGCCCAGGCAACCTGGAAGGAGCGACCAGAGAGGTAGGACTCAATCCAGTCCAGGGCTGTGCCACAGATGCCCGTTGCTGACAGGGCAGACAGGAGGATGGAGTGATCCACAGTGTCGAAGGCAGCAGAGAGATCTAGAAGAATGAGGACAGAGGAGAGGGAGGCTGCTCGTGCGGCATGAAGTGACTCACTGACGGAGAGGAGTGCAGTCTCTGTCGAGTGGCCCGATCTGAAGCCAGACTGATGGGGGTCTAGCAGGTTGTTGTTAGAAAAGAAGGAAGAAAGTTGAGTAGAAGCGGCTCGTTCTATAGTTTTAGAAAGGAAAGGAAGAAGAGATACCGGGCGGTAGTTCTGGATGATGGAGGGATCCAGGGTAGGCTTTTTTAGCAGTGGAGTGATGTGGGCCCTCTTGGAGGATGCCGGAAAACAGCCGGAAGACAGGGAGGAGTTGACAAGGGAGGTGACAAATGGGAGAATGTCAGGTGTGATAGTTTGGAGAAGAGAAGAGGGGATAGGGTCAAGGGCACAGGTTGTAGGGCGGTGGCAGAGCAGGAGTTGAGAAACATCAGAGTCTGTAAGGGGGGAGAAAGTGGAAAAGGAAGGGATGGGCCTAGAGGGGGGGAAGGGCACAGTGAGGGGGGCGGTGGTTGTAAAGGATCTGCGGATGACTGCGACCTTCTCATCGAAGAAATCAGCAAAGTCATCAGCAGCGAAGGAGGACTGAGGAGGAGGAGGCGGTGCGTTGAGGAGAGAGGAGAAAATGGAGAAAAGTTTCAGGGGGTTAGAAGCAGAGTTCTGAATTTGCGTTTGATAGTATTTTGCTTTGGCGGCAGTGACATCGGAAGAGAATGCCGCCAGGAGAGACTGGTAAGTCATGAGGTCGGAAGCGTCTCTGGATTTCCCCCACTTCCTCTCCACTGCGCGGAGGCTGGCCCTGGAGGTACGGAGGGTGTCAGATATCCAAGGACTGGGAGGGGATGTGCGAGGTGGCTTTGAGACAGGGGGACAGAGAGAGTCAAAGGCGGAGGAGAGAGATGAAAGGAGGGTGGCAGATGCAGAGTCAGCGGGGAGTTTGGAGAAGGATTCGAGAGGGGGGAGTGAGGCGGTGACGGTGCTGGCAAAGGAAGAGGGTGAGAGGGAGCGGAGGTTACGGCGGGCTGAGGAAGTGTGGGTGGGAGGAGGGGGAGGAGGATGGGGAGGAAGAGGGAGGGAGAATGAGATGAAGTGGTGATCAGATGTATGCAGAGGGGTAACCGTGAAATTGGAGCATGAGCAGTTCCTTACAAAGACAAGGTCTAGGACATTGCCCGCCTTGTGGGTTGGAGGAGAGTGTTGCAGGGAGAGGCCGAAGGAGTGGATTAGCGGTAGGAAGGCAGCAGACTGGGAGGCTTCTAGGTGGATGTTGAAGTCTCCAAGGAGAATCAGTGGGGTGCCATCCTCAGGACAACTAAGGACAACTTTCGCCAGTCTAATATACGCTAGCGTCGCTCTGACACGCCTATTTAAATGGCCTACAATTGCTCACAAGCAATACCAAATCAAAGCTAATCTACTGATAAATTCCACAGCTATTTAAGTTACTTAAGACAAATGTTCAATCACTCTACAGGTATGCAACCAGTAGAAGTGATTAACAGGTAATAGACAAACAACGTGGCTCAAGCCCTAACCCTTGCTGTTCAAATGAGCAATTAAAAAAAAATCAACGTTACCGCGTCAAGAGGAAAACCCGCAGCTATACTAAACACCTGGTCAGAATGATGCACTTACTGACTAAGGACAACTTTCGCCAGTCTAATATACGCTAGCGTTGCTCTGACACGCCTATTTAAATGGCCTACAATTGCTCACAAGCAATACCAAATCAAAGCTAATCTACTGATAAATTCCACAGCTATTTAAGTTACTTAAGACAAATGTTCAATCACTCTACAGGTATGCAACCAGTAGAAGTGATTAACAGGTAATAGACAAACAACGTGGCTCAAGCCCTAACCCTTGCTGTTCAAATGAGCAATTTAAAAAAAATCAACGTTACCGCCTCAAGAGGAAAACCCGCAGCGATACTAAACACCTGGTCAGAATGATGCACTTACTGACTAAGGACAACTTTCGCCAGTCTAATATACGCTAGCGTCGCTCTGACACGCCTATTTAAATGGCCTACAATTGCTCACAAGCAATACCAAATCAAAGCTAATCTACTGATAAATTCCACAGCTATTTAAGTTACTTAAGACAAATGTTCAATCACTCTACAGGTATGCAACCAGTAGAAGTGATTAACAGGTAATAGACAAACAACGTGGCTCAAGCCCTAACCCTTGCTGTTCAAATGAGCAATTTTTAAAAAATCAACGTTACCGCGTCAAGAGGAAAACCCGCAGCGATACTAAACACCTGGTCAGAATGATGCACTTATGCACTTATGATGCACTTATGATGCACTATTTCAGATACAAACTTAGCCTGTACACGTACACTCGTTCATCCATCCTTTAAACACCGTCAATCTGGAGATCCTATCAACAAATCAAGAAGAAGCAGTCAACTACCGTGAGTAACCCAATGCAATGATAAATTAATTAAAGGGAACTTAGTTATAACTCGTATCGGTGATAGAAAACAGCCTTTAGAAATAGTAGATAAGGCTGTCACACAATCTAATATTTTTTGGTTTGGTTCAACTATTCAACTATTAACTATTAAAAATGAATAATTATGCGATTGAATGTGCGGTTGTCCCTCATTGGGTATGTGTTATTGCAGATAGTGCCGAATTAATGTATTAATTATGAAGCCGATTGATATTGTCGGCGCCTTAAACGACAAACACGAAATAGCTCGATGTTGCTACCACAGTGGTTGCTCGCCTCTCGCCACTTTGCTCCTGAATGTCCACTATAAGGCATGATCCCTAGACTAGAGTGAGTCGTGTTCTCATAGTCATTGGTCTTAATATTTATTCAGATGAATGGGCATGTCCTCGTTTTGGGTTTTTCCTTTTTTGTGTCTGTTGGATTGGGAAGTGTATTATCTCAGTGGTATTAACCTGGTTATACCCCTTGTCATTTGTGGTGTTGTGTTGCCCCTTTGCTGAGTTGCAGTGATGTCTACTTTTGTTACCTCTTTTAGGCATTGCTGTAATTGTGGGTCACTAAATTATCCCTTATTGTGGAGTGGTAATTCCACCTCACATTGTGTGTGCACTGTGCGTGCCTATTTGCCATTTGCTAAGTGTGTACTATTCTCCCTGGTTACATACTATAGCCACACAATGTTTTTTCCAATGACGTTCAGGCCAAGATTTACTTTACTATCATAAACATGTGCAATTTCCCAATAGAATGTAAGTTAGCTTTGCTTTAAACGCAAGGATGTGACATGTTGATGTTATGAGGCCATTGACGAGCCAAACATGTCAATCAACAAGCATTGGTGGCAGGGGTTGGGGTCATGGAGATTATTGTGAAGAAGATAAGTGGACCGCCCGTTCCACAGTCTTGGTGAGAAAGGGAAGAAGAGAGACAGGCCGGTAGTTGCTCAGAGCAGAGGGATCAAGAGTAGGTGTTTTCAGCAGGGGCGTGACTCTGGCCCTCTTTAGGGAAGAGGGCATGGTGCCGGAAGAGAGGGAGGTGTTGATTAGAGAGGAGAGAAAAGGGAGAATGTCACTAGATATAGATCGTAGAAGAGAGGAGAAGGTTGAAAACAGTTTGCTGGGATTAGAGGCAGCCGCGTTCATTTTCGAGTGAAAGAAGGAAGACTTAGGCTTAGACTAAGATTTAGCTAGAGAGACAGAGGAATGGAAAGATGATAAGAGGGCATGGAAGGAAGCCATATCACTGGGGAGACAGGACCTTTTCCATTTTCTCTCCGCTGCCCGCAGTTCGGTTCAGACAGCTCGTAGAGCATCAGAAAGCCAGGGACTGGGAGGGAGGCCTGAGCTAATTTGGTGGTGATGGGACACAGAGAGTCAAAGGAAGAACAGAGGGAGGACATGAGAGTTGTAGCAGCATCATCAGGAGACATTCGAGAGAAAGACTCTGCCGATGTTGGGAGGAGAGGACTGTAGATGAGAGGGTGGAGGTAGAGAGGTGGCGTAGGTTCCGCCGACAGGTCACAGTGGATGGTGGGAGAGATGGATGGGTGTTAGAGGAGAGTGGAAGAGAAAAAGTGATGAAGGAGTGGTCAGATATATGGAGTGGTCTTACAGAGAGGTTGGTTGTTGTGCAGCTCCTTGTGAAGATGAGGTCAAGAAGGTTGCCTGAACCCTGCTTCAATACGGTTAGCGTAATAATCGCTGCAATGAACTTCTTATGTAAACGTTATTGTTAATGTTGAACGGTGCGGTAAAACTTTACACGCCACATTACTCAAAATGCCTATTTCACAGCACAACCCTTGGTTTGATCTTTCGTGTCACTTTTAACGTTACGGAAGAATATTGTCAATAGCTTCGTAATTAAGATGGTAACAAATTCAAGAACAAGTGTGTTATGGGGTGGGACCTTCCAAGATCAAGGCTCAATCTTTTATTCATCCATAAGGTTTATTATCCATTATCCATTAATAATCCATCCATATATGTTCGCAACAATTCATAATTTCTGTGTCTCGGACTGCTCATATTTAGGGACTTTGGGGTGTTGTCTGAAAAGTGGTTATGAAATAATTCTACATGCCATATTATATCTGCTGGGTCATATCTGATCCATAACATCATAGACATAGCACTTTTTTGTTGTGTTCATTTAGCTGTTTTTGAAGATATCATGAAGCCTTGTTCCAATCTAAAAAACAGATGGTATTTATTACATATCTTCACTTGAAAACAGGTCAAATTTGATCCGTACACAAAAGAAGCTCTTGAGCACAGAGCCAGAGTTTAAATCCTTTGATCTGTTAGAGTCCTCTAGTGGTCAAAAATGCCACTGCACCCCTCTCCTGCCTACCTCAAGCTTGACCTCCCTTGCAGGTTTCTCCAACACAGTTCTGTACAAGGCCTGATGGTGTTGTAGCCTCGCGACTGTGACCTCCTCTCTATGCGCCCTCAACAACAGAACAGCCTATAATACCATGGGACATCATCAGCCCTGGGCCCATAATGGTCCCACCCAAACACCTCTCTCATTGCTGCCCCAACCCACATTTTCAAAAGACATTTTTTATGAAATACAAATGTTAATAGCTTTTTAACCACAGCACCCAGAGCGTTCAAACAATGTGTCTAGAATCAGGAGGACATGGAGATACGGGCAGAACTGGATCCCCCGCGAAGTTCATTTAAATGATTACACTAAAATGTAAATCGCTTCCAGGTCACATGACCCACTGAAGGAATGGCAAATAATACAGGGGACATCCAGTGACCAGAGTTACACAACAATTACACAACTTGGTTCCATCTTCAGGTCACCAAGTTTCCAAATCTACAATTAACTGCTCCAATCAGAATTTAATAATTTCTATTATTAGACACTGCCTCCATGCCAAAATACTATTTGGAATTGATTCAGGATGAATGGCTTTATTGGGAGCAATGAAAAAAGTAGCTATTTCCTTAATGGCCTTGTCTGTGGCCAGATGAGATGACATTAGAGCTCTTTGGCTGGACATTGGTTTGGTGTTGATTTAAGGATTAATATACAGAAAAGAGCATCAGACCTGGGGTAGATATGATAGTGGATCGTTAATGTCTTGGGGCTGTTTTGCTCCCACTGGTCCTGGGGCCCTTGTTAATAGCAATAGCATTATGAACTCTACCCAAGTACCAGGACATTTTACCCAAAAAGCTGGGTAATCACACATGCAAATATCAAAGATCTGGAAAGATTGTGGATGGAGGAAGGGTCTAAGATCCCTCCCCATGTGTTCTCCAGTCTTATAAGACATTACAGAAAAAGACCCCATTATCCTTGCAAGGGGAGGGTGTATAACATCCTTAATGCAAGGGGGCAATAATTGTGGTGCCTAATTTCACCAGATAAATGTATGATCTCATAAATGTGTAATTTTGGTTGAGTCATTAGTAAAATACTTTCTGCATGTCAGACAGTCAATGTATAGCTGAGCACTGGCATTATTTTTATTATAAAGAAACTCTTCTTCAACATTATCAACGGTCCCACATTACTGAGGTGACTGTATAGTATGTTGCTCTGTGATGGATTTGCAACCTGTCCAGGGTGTTTTCCTGTCTCTCACCCAGTGCATTCTGGGATATGCTCCAGCCCCCACGTGACCCTGACCAGAAGTGAGTGTATTAGATCATGGATGGATGGATGTGGATATAGGTTTATGGACCATTTAAATGCCAGACTGCTACATGTCAACACTGTGCTATATTGTGTATGTGCTTGTCTGTTTGTATTAGTGTGTCTATATGTGTGTTCAGTGTGTTCTCATTTTGTATGTTTACAGGTTGGCTGATTTGGGTGAGAACCCACATGTGGTCTAGTCTGGTCTGACGTGTTCCAGTCTCTGTTTCTAAAATGAGTCTCTCAGAGGAGCCAGTGAGCAAAGGTGGAACCCTCAGCACTGACAGAAAGAGGTATAAATGCACGACTCAGATATTTAATGTGCTGTGAGTTAGAACTGCAGTCAGAGGGTGAGTTTAACTGGAAGCTCTGTCTCCATGTTTTGTTCACAGGGTCCAGGTAGAAAGAGCAGGGTCACCTGTACCCAGCTGTCTGTCTGTGAAGAGTGATCCCTCAGTAGAACCACCACTCAAGCTTAGACGAGAGGTCACAGGGGATCAAAGGTAATTAAACAGGTTCAAACTAACACCAGGGCGTGGCGAGTCAGTCCCCCTGATCACAACAATAAATGTTAAGCAGTTACAGTGGGCTCCATGATAAATATGTTCGAAAAATAATAGTTATTGACATAAACCTTTTTATTAATGGAGTCATTGTCCCGCTGGGAAATCTACCTACGGCCAAGTCTCAGCCACCTGATTTTCTGATAAGATTTCCTGGTACTTTGTTGAATGAATTATTCCATTGGTGGTAAATAGTATTTGAGTTTGTTGGTATGGAGATGCCATCCTATGCAGTGGACGCTGGTGGTGATACTGGATGGGGGGGTTGAAAACTAAAAGTCTTAAACCTGTCAATAGCTCACGCTCCAGCATTGCATTTGAATATATGCCATTTCATGAATACTTTTATTCAAAGCACCTTACAATACCATAAGCTCAAATAATTTTCAGGATGGCTGGCACCAGTGGGAATTGAGTCCATAACTTTGTCTGTCATCTCAGTTTGCACAGCCACAAATGTTACCTTCAATATTTCATCAGCCAGTTCTTTTCCATAAACAGTGAACATAGCTACAGTCAAGCAGCTCATTTGAACTTGTCTCTGACGAGTAACTTAGTGTGTTTAAACAATTGATTGGCTAACTGGCTATCTAAACAAAGAGGTGAATCAACTGGTCAACCAGGTGGAGAAACTTGCCCCGGTGTAATGATGTGGTAATTTCATCCTAGCCACCGCAAAGCTTGTGTCCTCCAGGGAATTTAATACAACTCACAATTCAGACAGTGAGTGGTCTGGTCTTTAATTCATTATGACTCTGTATGGAGTTACGATTAGCTACCTCCATCAAGCTGACACGCTGTGGTAGCTTTACCCAGCATTGACAGCTTGATGCTATTTCCAATTTCATGCTTCCAAATGTTCTCCAATAAATGTTTCAAATCTGTAATGCCTTGGCGAGTCCGTGCAGTGTCTACTAAAAGCAAACATGAGAAGCAGAAAAGCTTCTTCTTAGCTACGCTCGCTCTTAGCTAGCCAGTCCGTTTATTCAAACCAAGAATCACAAAACCTACGATTTTGTTGTTTGTCCTGTTGCCGAAGCTGCACCTGGTTTGGTCCTCAATCTCTTTGTTTTGAGTTTTTCCCCCAAAGACTTCTTAGAAAACAGATGATTAGTGAAGTACATATTTGTTCATATTTGTGTCCGCCATTTCATTAATTTGACACTATTCACACCCCTCCAATGGATAACAAATTGAAGGGGCATGTCTCACACAGAGCTTCAGACTGTAATGGGCTGAATGAATGTAGCCCAATTGGATAATAAATCCTATATGTAAAGCATTTCACACACTTGACACTGTAATACGCTGACTCAGGGCTGAGAACAAATAGCCCTGGAGATAAAATATTAGTCATACCCTGTGTTTTTCTTATGACAAATCGATGTTGCTATTTTTCTCGGTTTTACCATAATTCAAACTAAACTGCTTGAATTTATTTGTTGAAATAAGAAGACAAACAAGACCGACAAGGGTAATTAAAATAAACGTATTTCCCCGTTTTCTTCATCATAGGGAGGGCTTAGCCCTGTTAGCACACCCTGTTTGCACCAGCTACCACTGATTCCTTTGGAAAAAATAGTATACTTAATATACTTAAGTACACTTTTTTGGAGAAAACGTAAGTAGAATAGATTGACTCATTTTTAAGTATATTTGATTTTGTTTAAAGCAATGTTTCTCAACCTCAGTCCTTGGGACCCACTTGCCAGGAGGTTTTTTTTGCACCCAGGAACTTACACACCTGATTCAATGACTGAACCAAACTACCAAACAATGCCCTTGATTAGTAAATGAGATGTGTGTGTTCCTGGTTACATAAAAAACCTTCTGGCAAGTGGGTTCCAAGGACTGGAGTTGAGAAACGCTGATTTAAAGTTAACCTCAAGTATACTTTTGAATGCTTCAAAGTATCTGGGTAGTTCACTTTCATTAAGTATACTTACTGATACTCAAAGCATCTGGTGTAATGCCAGGCTGGGGAGGGGCTCCGCATCACGTGGCGAACAGACAAACTCAAAATAAGTGCATGGAACTTCAGAAGAGTTAACAACAGCTATGTCTTGCCAGGCTTTAGTCTTCCCCAGCTCTGACAATCCATTGCTTACACAACTGAATAAAATATGTTTTTTACTTTCAGAAACAGCACTTCAATCTCCGCTTGAGAGAGGTTTTTTTTCAGTCTTCTCTCAGCTATCTCTTTAAATTGCCTGGAATAGACTTCCAAGGTCCTTCTATGGTATTTTAGGTGATGGTATTTTCGTGATGCTAACTTCTGTGAACGTGCTTTTCATTAAGGATTGTTTGGTATTCATCAATGTACACACATGGATATGAAAACAACTGTGTCTACATGCATTTGATAAATCTGGCATAATTTATTTGTTAATTTCCGATTATGCATACATTTACACACGGTTTTATGAAAATATTGAGGAATGAGGCCCAGTGTTCTCATGTAGATGTTTGTAAGCCCAGTCAACAGTATTGATACCCAGTGCTCCTTCCCCTGTTAGGGTAACATCAGTGATGACAGAGGCTCATCAAAGACTCAGCGATCTCTTTTAATATTCGATCTCTTCGATCGGAATAGATTGTTGAAACTTCAAGCACTTGGTAGCCTACAGTTGCTGCCGTTATTTTATTTAAATTAATGTTAAAAAACTCCATGATTTCATCAGTTTTTGTCTCAATTTTTCAACAACTTTGTGTGTGGACTGTGAGTTAGAGCTGCAGTCAGAGGGTGAGTTTAACTGGAAGCTCTGTCTCCATGTTTTGTTCACAGGGTCCAGGTAGAAAGAGCAGGGTCACCTGCACCCAGCTGTCTGTCTATGAAGAGTGATCGTTCAATGGCTGAACCAATCAACTTCAGAGGAGAGTTCACCAGTGATCAAATGTAATGAAATGGGTTTAAACTGACACAACTCTTTTTCTAAATTTATTTTTCCAGATTTTTTCCCTTTTTCTCCCAATTTAGTAGCCAATTGTACCCCGTCTGATCCAATTAGAGTCAGTATTAGATACACTGCTCAAAGAGCATCTTGTGATGTTACTGAATGCTTGGTTTCTGTCAGTCTTCAAGTGTCCCCATAAATTGAGGTTGAGGTCAGGGGATTGTGGATTATGCAGCAATCCTTGCTCTTCTTTGGTCTTCAAGTAGTTCTTGCATAGCTTTCAAGTAACTTTAATTTGTTTGAAATTGTTCAAAATCCTAGAACCTTCTTTTTATTTCCACGGTAAGATGAAACTGCGGTCTCTGACTTGTGGCTTCTTTGCCACAAGTAGATGGCAAAGAAATTACCTAAATGTTTGGGAAGAGAATCCTGAGTGGAAACAGCAGGTGAAGCTTTCGGCTGTGCACATGAAGGGCTAGTCCTAGTGCTAATGTGCTACTTTTTAATCCCTTAAAAGACAACAGCAACACAACACACCTTAATCTCTAATCCAGCTCTGCAGTGGTCCTGGCCCTGCATGGCTCACAGAAAGCCCAGACTCCTTTTGCTGGTCTCAAACACGGCAGCAGAGTAAGCCTCCAAACAGAGCCTTTTTAACCAGAAGCATTCAGCTCACTGTGAGCATTTACTGAATGCATTGCATAGAGCAACTCAATTCTGAGCAAATTAATTCTTTATAACACTTCATATGTCTACAAAGCCTTCAAACAGGAACAAAAGCTACACTTCAGATATGAGCATTTGGCACTGCTGTGTGTTTGGTGTCTCAAATTATCTGTCCCTTTTCTGCCCATGTGACAAGGCAGTGGTTGTAGTGCATTGAGTGTTATTTCACACTGATACAGCGCACCTCTTCATGTGTTTATTTCACACTGATACAGCACACCTCTTCTTGTGTTTATTTCACACTGATACAGCACACCTTTTCATGTGTTTATTTCACACACTGATACAGCACACCTCTTCATGTGTTTATTTCACACACTGATACAGCACACCTCTTCATGTGTTTATTTCATACTGATACAGCACACCTCTTCATGTGTTTATTTCATACTGATACAGCACACCTCTTCATGTGTTTATTTCAAGGATCTCGCTGACTCACTGGAGAGAGATGAGCAGCACAGTAAGTTCTCTCTCATTGCTACTGTGTGTCCATTAGAGTACTGACATGTGATTAGCAAACAGATCTCACAGCGCACTGTCCTGATTTACAGAATTCACACTTTCATGATAATGCTTTACCTTGATGATCTGATATCTAGAAAACATCATGAACAACATGTTCACAACAGCATTGAAATAGAATTATAGCCTCAAGTAGTGATTTTAGGGGTTTGCACATACACAGACTAAAGTACTGTGCCATTAGACAGACTGTCCTGAGTTTGTGCAGTAACTAAAGCACTGTCCCATTAGACAGACTGTCCTGAGTTTGTGCAGTAACTAAGGCACTGTCCCATCAGACAGACTGTCCTGAGTTTGTGCAGTAACTAAAGCACTGTGCCATCAGACAGACTGTCCTGAGTTTGTGCAGTAACTAAAGCACTGTCCCATCAGACAGACTGTCCTGAGTTCATATTCAAGGAATAATAGAAATGCCGGCATATTTTAACATAAAATTACCATGTGACCTTTGAAGATGGTATTTACCACAAGGATCCACAGCATAAACCTGAGAAATTGCATGGCAAAGGACAGTTGAAACCATTGTCAGTTTTCATCTTTTTAATGTGTTTTTTTCTTTCATTCTTATCGTTCAAGTGCAACAGTATGTAGTTTTTGCTCAATAGTTTTATTTGTTATTGATTATCATTGATAGGTCTGTAATACTTTGAGAGAGGTGTGTTACACTGTTAAAGGTATGCAGCAGTGTGTTGTGTGTAAAATACTTTGAAAACTGAATGCTTTTTTTTTGGCTTCTTCCAAATCGGTTATTGAATGGGAAATGTTTAGCTTATTTTATACATAATTATTTCTCATATTCCTCTCTTCAGATGAATCCATTAAAAGAGCCCAGCAGGCACTGAAAACTCATCTGAAGAAGAAGTTTGAATACATATTTGAAGGTTTAGCAGTGCAGGGCCACACAACTCTCCTCAATGAGATCTATACAGAACTTTACATCACAGAGGGGGGGAGTGGTGAGGTCAATAATGAGCACGAGGTCAGACAGATTGAGACAGCATCCAAGAGACAAACCACGCAGGAGAGTCCAATCCTCTGCAATGACATCTTTAAGCCTTTACCTGGACAAGAGAAACACATCAGAACTGTGCTTACAAAGGGCATCGCTGGCATTGGGAAAACCGTCTCTGTGCAGAAGTTAATTCTGGAGTGGGCAGAAGGAAAAGCCAATCAGGATGTTGATTTCATCTTCACTCTTCCTTTCCGAGATCTGAATCAGAAGAAGGAAAGATTATTCAGTCTGATGCAACTTCTGCAGCACTACTTTCCACAACTGCAAGAGATCAAAAGTGTTGAAGGTGATGATGTCAAAGTTGTGTTTATCTTTGATGGTCTGGATGAGTGTCGACTTCCTCTACATTTCCAAAGCAATGAGATCTGCTGTGATATAACAGAGTCATCATCAGTGGATGTGCTGCTGACCAACCTCATTAAGGGGAATCTGCTTCCCTCTGCTCTCCTCTGGATCACCTCCCGACCTGCAGCAGCCAATCAGATCCCTCCTGAGTGCATCCACCAGGTGACTGAGGTACGAGGGTTCAATGACCCACAGAAGAAGGAGTACTTCAGAAAGATAAGGACCAGGCCACCAGAATCATCTCACACATTCAGTCATCCAGGAGTCTCGACATCATGTGTCATATACCAGTCTTCTGCTGGATTTCTGCTACTGTTCTGGAGACAATGTTGGGTAAAGTAGAGAGTGGAGATCTGCCCAAAACTCTGACTGAAATGTACACACACTTCCTGCTCATTCAGACTAATGTGAAGAATCTGAAGTATCGTGGCTCTGATGAAACAAACCCAAAGATGTCAGCATCAGATACAGAAATCATCCTGAAACTGGGGCAGCTGGCTTTTGTACAGCTGGAAAAGGGCAATCTGATATTCTATGAAGAGGACCTGAGAGACAGTGGCATTGATGTCAGTGAAGCTTCAGTGTACTCTGGGGTGTGCACAGAGATCAGAGAGCATCAAGAAAACACTCCAGTACATTAAGAAGAAGATCAAATCTGAATCTTCCGCAGAGAGGACCATCAATCTGTTCCACTGTCTGAATGAACTGAATGACAACTTTCAAGTGAAGAGAATCCAGAATTCCCTGAGATCAGGAAAACTCTCTGATAAAAAGCTGGAACCCCACCAATGTTCAGCTCTGGCCTTTTTGTTACTGATGTCAGGGGAGATCCTGGATGAGTTTGATTCTCAGACCTACAACACATCAGGAGCAGGTCGTCACAGACTGGTACCAGTAGTCAGGAACTGCAGGAAGGCCATGTGAGTAGTATGTCATTATTCAAGTAGATGATTGACAGCATATTTTCATACTTTATCATCCTAGTCAGAGTAAAGTGCAATAAAATTATCATAATTATTATAATTTCCAATGTGCCCTCATTTAATGTTCTGAACCGAGCATCAAATGCAAAAACTCCTCACTTATATATTTTGTTTCATTTAATTTACGATTATTATTTCCAAAGATCAACTGTCAAATAAATTATGACTTTGTTTAAAGTCATCTTTGTTGCTTTAAAAAACTATTCTCCACACCTCTAGGGCAGCAGTAATATTCAGTGCACGGTAACCCACCATCTCCCACACATCAGGTGTTGATGATTCGAATAAGGACAAGTAGAGGAGAGGAGTGAATGAGAGGGAGATGAATATTGTTGGTATTTCTAGTGTGTGTGAACTTGCAAATTAAGGTAGACTAGATCTTGGAAAGGTTTCGGCAGGGATTCTTGGTGATACAAATATTTGTCACTGAAAGAGCATGTTATTTGAATTTAAATGGACAGTAAATTCAGTGAAGCAAAAAGTGGGGATGATGGCTCATAATGGTTTGAATAATTAGTCTGATAATTTAGTTCTGCAAAATGGAGATTCTGTGAAGAGAAGTGGGGTATGTGGCGGCCCATGCAATATTACCGTGTAGAAGATAAGGGGAAATGAGGTTGTAGGTCAGAGTTAAGACAGGACTGATGAACCCAAGGATGGATTTTATGGATGATGGGTGATTTTGTTACTTCTACAGACTAAGTGTATGTGATCATTCCAGTTTAACGTTTCATCAATTAAGATGCCAAGAAATTTGGCTGACCGGGCATGTGATATTTCTTAACCACCAATAAGTACTTCAGAAATTGATTCACAAGTCTCGGTGGCGCAGCCTGTAGCGCACTGACTGCATGCTCATTGTGAGCCGCGACGTCGGCGGTTCGAATCCGACCGTCCGACATTTGTCGCATGTCTTCCCCTCTCTCTCGCTCCCATTCTTCCTGTCTCTCTATACTATAGACTGTCCAATAAAGCCGAAAAAGGCCTAAAAAATATCTTTAAAAAAAAGAAATTGATTCACAACATTTCTTTATTTTTCCTGAAAATGTATCACTTTTTCGCACAAAGTAATACAATTAAAATTCAGAAACAACTTTTCTTTTGCAATTTGGAGGCTTCTGGTGCATTTATAAGTGTGAGCTCGCCAATACATTTCTCACTGTCATTTGTCCACTTTTTTACTTCACAGTAGTGATGTAAAACTTTCAAGAACTAAGTGCTAGTGTATTCTAAGCCTTTACTGGTGTGTTTTTTAACGGCACTTGGTCATTTGAACGATATAAATGAAAGCATTCGATTACGGTCAACGGCACCGATAATTTCTGGTGCACCTTCCATAAATGGCAAAAGTCCCACCATAGGATCGATTTAAATCTTTAAAAGATATACGTTTTCTGAATCGTTGTTCATTTCTCTTGCCCGTCATCAGTGATGATCCGAGAGTTCAGTTGCTATGTAAATTACGTTAGAAGGATACAACACAGTTATTTACTACCTAAACTTGGGCCCACAATTTTAATGCTCGTTTTTGTATATTGATAATAATGGATAAAAGCCTAATTCGGCCCTTCATGTATTCTTTGGGGGTTTTCTTTGTATGTATTTGTATGTGCAAATGTTTTTGCAGAATTCTACATGCAGGGATTATGAAGGGTGTTTTCCCCATTTGGTGTAATCTTGGTTGGTAATGGGACCCCATACTTCACTACCATAAAGAGTGATTGGTTGAATGTTCAAATATCTTAATCCAAATTTGTTTTTGTTTTCTGAGTACATTCATATTATGATGTCATATATTTTAACCCCTTCAGCACTTTGAAGAAGTTTGATAAATAATCCATTACATTACATTAATGGCATTTGGAAGACGCTCTTATCCAGAGCGACATACAGTTGATTAGACTATGCAGGACACAGTCCTCCTGTGGAGCAATGCAGGGTTAAGGGCCTTGTTCAAGGGCCCAACAGCTGTGCGGATATTATTGTGGCTACATTGGGGATCAAACCACCGACCTTGCGGGTCCCAGTCAAATGCTTTTTTTAAATCCATAAAACATCCAAATATTTTTCCTGTTAGTTTGGTGAACATGTTTGTTTATTATGGTGTGTAGGGTGTAAATATGATCTGTTGTACATTGTTTCGAAGAAAGCCAATTCAAATTTTTACTCAAAAAATTGTGTTCAATAAGAAAGGCAAGTATTTGGTCAAATTTGTCTCAATTTCTGTATATTGTTGTTCTTAGTCCTTCATTCCACATTTCAGGGAAATAGCCAGTTTTTGCATTTCAGTGGAGCTATGCTTTAGTAATTCTCAGAACTGATGGTGTCTCTCTCTGTCTCTCAATTCAGTTCAAAATACTTTATTGGCATGACATATTTTCCAATACATATTGCCAAAGCGTTACAAGCAAACATATTGTTAAGAAACAGTAAACTTATTAACAATACATAGATTACAATGAAACACATTATCAAATTACAATGGTATATTCATAATGTCAAACATATACATGTGTATATATATATTCTATATATATGTTCGGAAGCCTGACCAGAGTGGCAAGAAGTTTGGTAGGAGGCAGACGACAGAGACTTGTCCCGGCATCAAAAGAGGTGTTTTATTTACAAAAACAAGTGACACGGCTTGTGGCGAGGTTCTCTTGGGAACTCCCCAAAAATCGAAAAACTCAGGCGTACTCGGAAAATCTTGGTTTAGTGAGATTTAATTATGCCGGCCTCCAAGACAACACAGTGTGAATATTTACAAAGAAAAAGTTCAAAAAAATGGAAAAACACAGAAAACAAAACGCTCTATATACAAAAGGGTTTCCAACGGAAAAAGGGCATTTACCCACTTGAGTTCTTCAGTAACTCACACTTATAGCCAACAATTTAAACAATGTTACCTTCTCAGTAACTGAGTCAAGACTCCCCTTATAGGGGAACAGCAGCCCCTTTTAAACATATAGCCCCTCCCACTAGGCTTAATTATTCCTTAGAAAACAATTTCCTAATTTCCCCACAGAATAAAGCTTCTACCATTTATCAAATCAAGGATCAACTATATCCTCCTAAACAGTTCCCTTAAATCAAAATACATTATTTACCGTGCAAATTAACGTTACACAAAAATAAACATAATTGTACAGATCATGTGATCATGAGAGCGCACGTAAAGAGACTATTTAAACAATTAGAAAAGTTACGCCTCTGTTTCGCCAACCAAGCTCATGGAGAGGGAGCCGGTTGACGCATATGCCTTCAACAAACAGTAAGTCGTTTGTATTTGTGTGAATGTATGCGTAACTGAACATAGCACTGCCAAGTGTGCACCCTTGGTCGCGCTACTGAAACGGTGGAGAAAAGAGGGAATGATATTGAGGTTTAATTAACTACTTTGTGAGACCGGGAGGGAACGGGGAATGTGTGGTGTGTGTGTGTGTGTGTGTGCGCGCGTGCTGCCGGCATTCAGTGACAGCGCGGCTCCGTCACATTGCGGTTTAATTAAATATTTTGTGAGACCGGGAAGGAACGGGGAATGTGTGGTGTGGGTGTGTGTGTGCGCGTGCTGCCCGCATTCAGTGACACCGTGGCTCCGTCACACGGCTACATGTGCAACCAAAAATATATATATAAAACAAAAAAAAAAGAAATTAACAAGTAACTTGGTTTAACTGAACAAACTTCAAATCATAATAACAGAACTTAACAACGTCACGTGTACCCAGCTACATACTGACATCCCACCCCCCAGCAGCTAAACAGCAACTCTTTAAATAGGCCTTCAATCAACCCTAAACCCAGACAAGCTAGGTTATACCAATCCCGCAGGTGTGTACTTGGTCTGGTCCCGTGACATCACTCATGATGTCACCTAGGATACAAATACAGGAAGTGTTTGGCTGCTTCCTCCTTTTGCCTCTGGACCACATAGTGAGTATGTTAGGATTGGAAACAAAGAAGACTGTAATTAACTTATGAAACATAGAACTAACCCAATAAACAATTAACTAAACTTATAATACTTGTCAGTATTTTCCTTTACCCAGAGATGCTGATGTTATGTGAACTGTAATGAAACATAATGCAAATAAGTGATGGAATTCTGGCTAACAAACAATTGAAATGAACAAAACAATATGGCAATGATGATGGCAATGGGGACAAATGGTGTGTTCTCACCTACTTTGTCACACACCCTCCCCCCCCCTTAAAACTCCTCGGAGTCACGGGACAGGAAGTCAGCGATGACATTCTTGTGTCCTGGTCTATACTCGACCTGAAAACAGAAAGGCTGGAGAGACAGATACCACCTAGTAATTCTATCATTAGTGTCTTTCATTCTGTGGATCCACTTCAGTGCCCGATGGTCAATCTCAAGCCCAAAGTCTTTGCCAATGAGGTAATACTTCAAGGTGTCTAAAGCCCATTTAACAGCTAGAGCTTCCTTCTCAACTGTTGAGTACCTCATTTCCCTTGTGAAGAGTTTCCGGCTGATGTACTGCACAGGCAACTGGTTCCCCTCCTCCCCCTGCAGTAACACAGCTCCAAGACCTACTCCTGAAGCATCTGTCTGCACTGAAAAGGGAAGAGTAAAATCTGGACATTGCAAAACAGGCTCTCGACACAGACAGTCTTTCAAGTCTATGAAAGCATTCTCACTTTCTTGAGACCACTTCACCTTTACTGGACTGGATTTGCGAGTCATATCAGTTAGTACAGCAGATCTCGATGAAAAGTTGGGGATGAGTCGGCGATACCAGCCTACCACCCCCAAGAATGACCGTAGCCTCCTCTTGGTGTTAGGTAGTGGTGAAGCTGCAATCGCCTCTACCTTTCCTACCTGAGGACGGATGCCTCCACCTCCAATCACATAGCCAAGATACTGGACCTCAGGCTTGGCGATGTGACACTTCTTGGCATTGATGACCAGACCAGCCCTCTGGATGCGTTGAAAGACATCCACAAGATGTTGCACATGCTCCTCCCAGGTCCGCCTATAGATAACAATGTCATCAATGTAGGCTGCTGCAAAGTCCTCCGCTCCTCTCAACACTTCATCCACCAACCTCTGGAACGTTGCTGGTGCCCCGTGCAAACCAAAGGGCATCACTCTGAACCTGAACAGACCGCTTGGAACTCTGAATGTGGTTAAATCCTTTGATGATTCGGTTAAGGGCACCTGCCAGTACCCTTTGCAGAGGTCAAGGGTTGTTAGGAAGTTGGCATTTCCCAAGCGCTCAATCAGTTCATCCACCCTAGGCATAGGATAGGGATCAAAGGCAGATACAGCATTCAACTTTGAAAAGTTCACACAGAATCTCAGTTTAGGGTCATCCTTTTTTGGAACCAATACCACAGGGCTACACCACTCACTGCGAGAAGGCTATGATCCCTGTAACCAGCATCTCCTCCACTTCCTGCTTCAGTACAGGAACAAGTCTGGCTGGAATGTGATAGGTGATGTCCCTGATTGACTGCTGAGCTGTAGACCGTAGACAGATCTGATGTTCAATGAGGTGAGTACAACCTGGCTTCAGACTGAAGAGATCCTCTGCCATGTGGGCTTGCAGCTCCTGCTGTTTATCTGCTGTGAGATGACAAAGATCTGGGAACACTGGAGTCTCAGTTGAAGATGGAAAATACTGCTCCTGAAGCTCCTCTTCATCAACAACTGTGCGTGCCCACAAGGTTGAAGACTGCTCTGGTTGGTCTACCCACTCTTTCAGAAGGTTTACATGGAAGACTTGGTGCTTTTTCCGGCGGTCTGGCAAAAGGAGTTCATATGTGACTGGGCCTGCCTTTCTTTCGATCTTATATGGCCCCTGCCACTTGGCAAGGAGACCACTGTCCGACGTTGGCAGCAGTAAGAGAACTTTCTGGCCCTCCTGGAAAACTCTCCGCCTAGAAGCCTTGTCATAATTCTGCTTCTGTTGCTGCTGTGCATGAGTCAGGTTACCATTGGCAAGCTCTTGAAACTGGTCTAGCTTGTCTCTCATTTTCAGGACATATGAGAGCACACTGCACTGCTGTTGTGGCATGGGACCCTCCCAGGCCTCCCTCAAGACATCCATTGGGCCCCTCACTGAATGTCCATACAACAACTGAAAAGGTGAAAACCCGGTGGATGCTTGTGGGACTTCCCTGTATGCAAACAACAAGAATGGAAGCCATTGGTCCCAGTCTGACCCCGAATCATTCACAAACTTCCTCAGCATGGACTTGAGGGTCTTGTTAAAGCGCTCCACCAGGCCATCTGTTTGTGGATGGTAGGGACTGGTCCTCACACCTTGAATTCCCAACAGGCTGTATACCCCTTTCAGCAGGCTTGATGTAAAGTTGGTGCCTTGGTTGGTGATGCTCTCCTTAGGGATTCCAACTCTGGAGAACAGCTGTACAAGGCAGTTGACAATCTGGCGGGCCTTGATCTTCTTCAAGGGAAAAGCCTCAGGATATCTTGTAGCATAATCGCAGACTACCAATATGTACCTGTGGCCTGCACTACTTCTTTCTAGTGGGCCTACAATGTCCATGGCAATGCGGGAGAAGGGCGTATCAATGATGGGCATGTTAATGAGGGGAGCCCTATCACCTCTCCTGCCTGGAGCTGTTAACTGACACTGCGGACAGGACTGACAATGTTTCACTGTGTCAGCGTACTGCTGGGGCCAATAGAACCGGGGAACCATTCTATAAAATGTTTTTGCCTGTCCTAGGTGTCCTGCCCAAGGGATAGAATGGCTCAAATTAAGGATGGTGGGCCTCAAACTCTGAGGAAGGACTAGTTGGTCACCAATGTGACTATGGCGATACAGCCTATCTCCCTTGACCACAAATGCTTCCTTTCCTCTACCTATCACTTGGGTTGACTCAGGCACACATTTAGAAAACAAAGTTGTAAGGTAGGGGTCCTCTCTCTGTAGCTTAGCAACATCGCTAGAAATGGCAACAAGGTCAGGCTCTAAGGGTTCGACCACATGCTCAGCTACTCTTGTTCCCCTTACTCTGTCCTGTCTTCTCCGTCTCCTGCTTTTCCTTTCCTTAGGCTGTCTGGTATGATCAACACTAGGCACTTCCACATTTGCATAAGGTAACTCCTCCCACTCCACTGCTGAACTAGCCTGTTCCTGCTTGCTTTTGGACCTTGTGACAGCCAACAAACTTCCACTGATGCAGCTACCCCTAGCCTCACAGGACTGCTTGGCTATCAAATCAGGAAGGATAGGGAGATCACAGCCTAACACCACCTGATAGGGCAGTTGTTCAAATACTCCCACGGACAGCCAGTAGTGTTGACCCTCAACCTGAATATCTACCTTAGCTATAGGATAGCCAATCTTGTCACCATGAATGCACAACACTTCCACTGTCCCTCCACAAAAAATGACATCCCTAGGGAGACTGTCCTGTCTGACTAGTTTGCGATTACTTCCTGAATCTAGAAGAGCTACACAGGGTCTGTCTTCAATTAACACTCCTATTGTAAGCTCCTCACGTCGACATTCTGAGCTGTGATCCCTCTCTAGCCCACTGACAAGTAACTGGAAAGCCAAACACCTATAGCTTTTACTACCATGTACTTTAGGACACTCTGCCTTCCAATGACCTGTCTGACCACATAAATGACATGGTCTAGCCTCACGTCTTACTGAAATGGCAGGTAAATGACTTGTGTTCCTATCTCTCCACTCATTCCCACCAACAGCCTTACCCGATGGTGTGGGTGGGCGGGACTTACTGGCTGGGAGGTAATCTTGTGATGTACGGCAGGCAGCCAAGAAAGCTTCAGTAAATTCTGCTCCTTCTTTGGAGGTCTGTGGGTTCCGCTCTTTAATCCAGGTGCGAAGCTCAGGATTCAGGACTCTAAGAAACTGCTCCATGATGATGGTGTCTCCAATTTGCTCCTTTGTCTTTGCTTTGGGAGCCATCCACTTGTCATACAAGTTCTTTAGGCGGACCTGCAGCTCTTTAGGTCTCTCGTCTTCTCCCGGCACACTGGAACGGAACCTCACCCGATAAGTCTCTACACTGATTTCAAACTTCTCCAAAACAGAACACTTTACTTTTGAATAGTCCATTGTGTCATCAAAGTCCATAGCTACGTATGCTGAACGGGCTTTACCGGTTAGCAGTGGCGCTAGGTGAAGAGCCCACTCATCCTGAGGCCATTGACAGGCATGAACAATCCTTTCAAATGTAATTAAATAATGTTCAATGTCCTCACCTTCGTTGTAGGGCTGCATTTTGGGGTTTTTCCAGCCAGGAAACCTCACCAGACTGAAATGCTGTCTTCCATTAGTCGACTGCAATGAATCAGCCTCATCAGGCCTGTCTTGGATTGCTGGGTTGTGAGGTGGCTCAGCTGTGAGCTCTGTGGATGGGCCGGACATGGCTGCAGCCCCGTTCATCAGCTGCTGACGACCCTGGCAATCCTGGTGCACCTGGTGTTGGAGCTGGGGTGTTGGAGCTGGGCGAACTGGTGCTGAATTCGCCTCCACCTGTCCTCCTGTCGATTGCGCTCCTGCTCTGTCTGTTCCATCAGGCTTCGCATCAGACTCGACAGTTCAGTTGCACTGTCTTGCTCCTGGGGTTGACCACCTGCTGCCCCCTGCTGGTCATCTGCGGACACTCCCGGCAGACCCTCGGCTGTTTGTGGTTTCGTTCGTCTGCCTGTCATTTTCTTCACTGCCTCCTACTGGCCTGGATCCCACCTCTGCCACCAAATGTTAGGAAGCCTGACCAGAGTGGCAAGAAGTTTGGTAGGAGGCAGACGACAGAGACTTGTCCCGGCATCACAAAAGGTGTTTTATTTACAAAAACAAGTGACACCGCTACATATATACAAAAAAAAAAATATATATATATATATATATATATATAACACAAAAAAGGAAATTAACCAGTAACTTGGCTTAACTGAACAAACTTCAAATCATAATAACAGACCTTAACAACGTCAGATGTACCCAGCTACATACTGACATCCCACCTCCCCAGCAGCTAAACAGCAACTCTTTAAATAGGCCTTCAATCAACCCCAAACCCAGACAATCTAGGTTATACCAATCCCGCAGGTGTCTCTCCTGAACACAGGTAAGTGATACAATTATTAACCATTCCTTGTCCTCATTTAGCCCAACCGAAACCGTTCACATGGCTTACTATATAACATATATCTGTAATCACATAAACAAATCACAATCAATATACATACATAACTTACTAAACATTTCCTTCCCCCCCCCCCTACTTGGTCTGGTCCCGTGACATCACTCATGATGTCACCTAGGATACAAATACAGGAAGTGTTTAGCTGCTTCCTCCTTTTGCCTCTGGACCACATGGTGAGTATGTTAGGATTGGAAACAAAGAAGACCGTAATTAACTTATGAAACATAGAACTAACCCAATAAACAATTCACTAAACTTATAATACTTGTCAGTATTTTCCTTTACCCAGAGATGCTGATGTTATATGAACTGTAATGAAACATAATGCAAATAAGTGATGGAATTATGGCTAACAAACAATTCAAATGAATAAACAATATGGCAATGATGATGGCAATGGGGACAAATGGTGTGTTCTCACCTACATTGTCACAGTGTGTTCTCACCTACTTTGTCACAGTGTGTGTGCATGCATGCGTGTGTGCTCTGTGTGTGCTTGTGTATGAGTTTGTGTTGTGGCTGTGTGTGTGTGTGTGTGTGTGTGTGTGTGTGTGTGTGTGTGTGTGTGTGTGTGTGTGTGTGTGTGTGTGTGTGTGTGTGCACATTCGTGAGTATGCATGCCTGTGTATATGGCTGGGGGCTTGCAGGATGTGTGTTAATGTTATCTGAGGATAGGTGTGTGTTTCTGTGATTGTGCGTGCGTGCGTGCGCAAAACCATGAGCATCTTCAGTGCATCTCCCAGAGTGTTTCTGTGAAATGCTCTCTTGCGAAAGAAGCGCTTACCACGTCTCAGTTTGTACAGAAGCGCACAGTTTGTACAGAAGCGCACAGTTTGTACAGAAGCGCACAGTTTGTACAGAAGCGCACAGTTTGTACAGAAGCGCACAGTTTGTACAGAAGCGCACAGTTTGTACAGAAGCGCACAGTTTGTACAGAAGCACACAGTTTGTAAACCAGCACCTTCTGTTTGTTTTGTCATGGGGTACAGTGAGAGGGGTCTGGCCGAGGGCAGTCCCTCAGTAATGAATGCTGTACTGTGACAGGGCACAGAGGGAATGTAGGAGTTGAGCTTCTTGGGAGAATATACAATCTTTGGCTGAGACTACTACTGGACCTTATGTCCCTCCCACTCACGCTGTGAGTGGTGTTATCCCCAATCATATACAAACAGCACTTCACACTGAAAATGTGTGCGTGTGTGTAAAGGACACAAACTTGCTGTAATTGATTTTTTGTTTGTAGGCTTTCAGTCAGGAAGTGTTTGCAGGTGGGAAGTCTTTATTAGTGTCCGATGGGAAATTTCAACACGTACAAGGACAAAGGCTCCTGAAACTGGCCCTTGAATCCAAATCCAGCTCTTGTTTTCTTTCCTCCCGCATAATTAACTGAACGATTAGCGCTGCTGATTGGCCAGTCTGTCTTCACACCTGACTCCCAGGTAAAGGGAGGGTGGAAAAGCAGCAGGTCTCCTCCCTTGAGGGCCGTGATTTGATGATCTCTTCTGCAAACGGTGCTCAGGACTCTACGTTTCGGTCCCTAGTGCAGTACAAATGGCACGGTACTGCTGCTGAATATGCAGTCCTCCACACCCCCTGTTGGGAATTACTGCATTTTAGAATGATCTTCCTGTGCAGGGATATGGTGATGAAGAGGAACACAGAATTACACATGCGCATGTTCTCACACAATTCAGTCAAGCTCATTTATTAGCAAAGGCTGCTCTCTATTGGTCACAGGAGGTAATGCAGGACCTTTGCGGTTCTTGTGTTGATAGGATAAATCAGGCTTTTTACAGTATGTTCTCATCAGACGTGTCTCATTCACAAATGAGCTAAAGGTAAGATTGTGCACAGACCTTGGGAAGTATTTTTTCACTGTGTGGAACTGCTTGCCAGGCCATGTACTGTTGTGGTGGCAGAAACTCTCTGTTATGCTAGATACTGAATTGTGGGGCTGAATGACCTATTCTTGTCATTATGTCACAGTATTTCATGTTGTTTTCTGTTTTGTTCATTCGCATATGCATACTGGCTCTTTATCAAAATGGCTGAGATGTACAATTGCGGCTGTAGTATTATCTATCCGTTTAACAGAGATCAATTTATCTGCGGGATTCCAAGCACTGCATGTTCAGTACAAGTACAAAATCAAAAATATAATGTGTTTAATGTTGAAAAAGAAAGATACCTGTGTGATTTTACTGTGCTGCCATTCCACCCATTACACTGTGCTCTGTGGTTGCTGATCTGGCCCGATGTCGTCAGGTCTCAGTTAGTCCTCAGCTATACCTTGATAACGCATGTGTAGAAGAGTGCCTTGGAATGCCTTGTTTTGCCATTTTGGTTACTTCTCTATCCCAATAATTTCTTTAAACCTTTTTGCGTGCTCAATATTTCCCCGATTTGCTGTGCTCCAATTAAACCTCTTGTTTTCCTAATATAATACTGTTCATGGAAACAAATAGATTATTTAGTTTAGTCCATTACCCAGCTTACAGATATCAGTGTCATTATTACTATCAAAGGTGAAGAACAGGACAGTGTTACAGTGAGCACTGTGCTGGTGCAAGCTGCCATGAACATGCTGATGTCACAATGCATGTGAAAGAAGGGGCCTAACAGCTGTTTATGTTTCATATTCATGAAATTAAATGAAATTTCAAATTCATAAAATGAGCAGGTCCTTAATTTGGTGATGCTGAATCATATGACCCCTTAACCTGAATAAGTGAAACCACATCAGCGTGGCTACATTGACCAGCTAGAGACTGCAGAAGAGAAGCATATACCTTTATAATAGGTAGACCTTTACGAATAATGTAATTGTTAAGTGGGTGATTACAGAGGGTGTGCACTGTATTTGGTTAAATTATATATTCTCTTCAACCATATAATATAATACATATTATGATATACACCAATTTGGAATTAATTTATTAAGTTATTAAATAAGTTATTGAGAGATGCACTCATTCAGATTTGGAATACATATACAGTAAGATATTGTCCATTCTGTGAATAGATTACAAGTAATCCACAACTGCCATACAAGTGTCCACAATGTGTACACAACCCTATGAAAGAGATCTGAAGTTACACCAAAGAAAATAATCAACTGCAGAAGAAATTGTGGATTGTGGCTTGTGATCTATTCACTGTATTGTACAATATCTTACTGTGTTTGTCTTCTAAGTCTGGATAAGTGTCTTATCACACACACTGAAGCAATGCTCTTACACTAAATTGTGACGACGGGTGATCCTAAGTAAGCGAACCCACGGACTCACACGAGCCGAAAAATAAAAGTCAACAGTTTTGTGATTCGAAAAAGGCTCAGAAAGAACCGATACCCAGCACAATACCCGACTCAACTACCAGAGTCTACCGTGTGCTATACCAGCTTGGGTGACAGAGCGTAAGTGTACACCGAAGCAAAGACCGATGGAAAATGAGTGCTTTAAATACTCTCCAGAGGTAGGTACCTGGCTGGCACTAATGACTACCAGGTGAGGGTAATAAAGCACCCCCCTGGTGGCCACAGCCGGTACTCCCTCCCAACCCTGACATAAATATATTAGATCAGTGTTTCCCAACTCCAGTCCTCGGGACCCACTTGCCAGAAGGTTTTTGTTGTAACCAGTAGCTCACACACCTGATTTAACTAATCAAGGGCATTTTTGTGGTTTGATTGGTTCAATCATTAAATCAGGTGTGTGAGTTACTGGTTACAACAAAAACCTTCTGGCATGTGGGTCCCGAGGACTGGAGTTGGGAAACACTGTATTAGATGATTATTTTGACATGACGTTCATTGTGTTACCCTTCTTATGTAATTGTTTGCAATATTGCACAATAAGCACAGTATAGGATCCGTATTCTTCACGTCACGCATAGCTATTTCTGACATATGTCTTAAGAGGGTAAATAATTCCTATAGACATGAAAAGCGCATAAAGTAATAATAATAGCCTTTTAAAGGGATTGCAACTTTGGTTGGAACAAAAACTAGCATAAACAGAACCAAGGTTGGGAGCCACTGCCCTAATCTACCCCAAACACACGCTATAAGTTTCTATTTACTTATTTATTTCCTTTTGATCATTTTGGTTTTTTAATATTGTTTTCTGAATTCCTTTGACATGTGTTATTGTTATTCTTAATGTAGCATATACACTCACTGAGCACTTTATTAGGAACATTTTTACTTGATTAGACCTACTAATTCATGTGATTATCTAATCAGCCAATTGTGTGGCAGCAGTGCAATGCATGCAGTCTTGTAGATATGGGGCAGCTTCAGTTAATGTTCACATCAGCCATCAGAAAAATGTGATCTAAGTGATTTTGACCATATAATGATTGTTGGTAGCAGACAGGGTGGCTGAGTATGTCAGAGATTCTCCTGGGATTTTTACGCACACTAGTCTCTAGTGTTTGCAAAGAATGGTGCAAAAAACTAAAACAAAATCCATGAGCAGCAGTTCTGCAGACAGAAAGGCCTTGTTAATGAGAGACGTCAGAGGAGAATGTCCAGACTGGTCAAAGCTGACAGGAAGGTGACAGTAACGCAAATAACCACAAATTACAACAGTGGTATGCTTGGAACACGTGGTCCACTATCTAAGTGGGTAGGCTACAGCAGTAGAAGTAAAAAAAAAAAAAGTCTAATAAATACCCCATATAAAAGTGCTCAATGAGTGTATATAATAATTATATCTCAGTGCTACGTTTATTGTTAACTAATTCACATGATGCAGCAGCACATATACATGAAAGCTAGCACAGCTTAATATTCAAAGCAGTTTATTATACTTTAAATGTATGAAATACATGTATTGTTTGTTTATTTTTCTTTTTTTCGCCATATGCAAATGTAGATACATCATGCCAGTAAAGCTAATTTGATAGAGTGAGAGAGAAATAAACAGGGACTGGAGAGGCAGAGGCCAGATGTCCTAGATTGTGGAAAGCAAAGAAAAAGTCAGGGACAAAAGCTGAAGCTAGCACATGCACCCACCCAAAAAATGTCTTCATACGCAGTGTGACACCCCTGGATTTTGAGATGCGCCGATTTTCACCGGAATTTATTAGGTTATGTTATAGAGCGAGAGACAGCGAGTTCAAACACTAGACTAACAAATTAGGAAACAATCATCTTTACCCTTCCCCCTCACGGTTTATAGCAAGAAATTATTCAGCAAAATAAGAACATAAATTCTTATGAACCCAAAACACAGCAAAGGCATTTCAGCGGCACTGAACATTTCCAGCCAGGTTGCTTTCTTTGAGGTTCAGTGCCACAGACTCGCTCGCTCTCTGTGTGCTCCGGTCTCAGCCTAGCTCCATGGAGATTAGAGAAGAGCATGTGTTAAGCACCGGGCTGATTTGTGAGCACAACCCACGTATGTGTGTGAGTAGATTTGGCTGAAACTGCTCAAAGCCACCTCCGCTGGATCGCGCGCCATCAGGCACTATTGGTGCCGTGGATTTTGAAACGTTATCAACTGTTTGGTGTACTTCCGGTGGAGCACCGATAAATAGCTGCTACTTACGGAACCTAAGTGTCAGAAATAGCGATTAGATAATCATTGTGACAGGAAAATCTGTCTAGTGTTAACTTCAGCCAATTTCCTGATAAGTTCTGAACAAACTGAAATTTTAGCAAGTTAGTAGTAACCTGCTATCTGGCTGCCCTAATGCCACACTAAAGAATCTCCTAACAATTAAGAAGTATGAACATATCACTCCAATGCTAGCTTCCCTGCACCAGCTACCAAACAAGTATAGGATAGATTTCAAGTTCCTGCCTCTGACTTTTAACGATCTGCATTGTCTTGCACCAGTTTACCTAACTAACCTGCTTTTACCCACAAGGCCACTCCGTTCTGCAGATGCAGGCTACCTGGTAGTCCCAAAAATATCAGAAAAACTGACGGGTGGTAGAGCTTTCTGATACAGAGCCCCACTACTGTGGGACACCCTTCCAAAATGTGTAGGGAAGTCAGACGCAGTCTCAATATTTAAACCAAGATTAAAAACGCACCTTCACAATCTGGCTTATAATCAGTTATAGCTTTGTGGGGTGGCTCTGGGGATGGGTGCTAGATGAGGCCAGTGGTTACTTAGAAATCCACATCACTGGCAGTGAGTAGGCCTTAATGGTGCCAGTGGGGTTAGCTACAAACTTAGTCACCTGGTAGGTTTGTGTGGTACATGCGTTCTGTTCTGTGCACAGGGAAATCTTATTCTATATGTAGTAAAACATCCTCCTTTGTTTCTCTTTCCTGCCACTCCCCGATCCTCCGAAGCTCATGGACCACTCAAATCACCCCCCCCAGGACCCCGCTCCAAGTGGACCCTGCTCCTCCCTGGTCCAGCCTATGCTTCAACACATCCTGGAGCTACAAATTCATCCCCTTACCCTCTGAACTCTAGACTTTACACCCTTCCATATGGACTTTCTAGTTCACCAGTTTGTTTGGCACATCAGACCTGTAGGCCAGCGGAGGATGGGCAGGCCCCTATAGCCGGGTTCATCAGACCTGTAGGCCAGCGGAGGATGGGCAGGCCCCTATAGCCGGGTTCATCAGAGCTGTAGGCCAGCGGAGGATGGGCAGGCCCCTATAGCCGGGTTCATCAGACCTGTAGGCCAGCGGAGGATGGGCAGGCCCCTATAGCCGGGTTCCTCCCATTGGGGAGTTTTTTCTCTGCACTGTTTGAGGGTTTTCTCCCCTGAGGGAGTCGTTTACCTCATATGCTATTGGGGGCTTAGGGCTGATGTGGTTAATTCTGTATTATTCTGTAAAGCATCTTTGTGACAGTCTCCTGTGAAACGCGCTGTGGAAAAATAAACTGAATTTAATTAAAGGCTCTTTTTTCAATGTGAAAAAATTCATTGGAGCGCAGGTAAACGGCGTGTGACTCTCTTAAGAAGGGTACTCGGTTGGGCATGGCCAATGAGCATGATGCTCAATCCCTTCTATCTCCCTCAGGCAGCTCACCTAGCTGCCTGTTGTATATAAGGCAGAAAACATGAACACAAATAAAGAAGGAAACGGCAGGATGACGATCAAAATGCGCCTGGATCGGCCTCCGGAGGTTGAGTCACCATCCATTACTGCCAGACCTCCTCACCAAATTACAGCACAGCTGGGGTTGGTGTCTGTGGGAACACAGAGCACAGCAGCGCTGGGGTTGGTGTCTGTGGGAACACAGCAGAGCTGTGTACCCCCCTCTGTCTGATAATAACAGTTATTATACCCCCTCAGAGAGTGTACCCCCCTCTGTCTGATAATAACAGTTATTATACCCCCTCAGAGAGCGTACCCCCCCTCTGTCTGATAATAACAGTTATTATACCCCCTCAGAGAGTGTACCCCCCTCTGTCTGATAATAACAGTTATTATACCCCCTCAGAGAGTGTACCCCCCTCTGTCTGATAATAACAGTGATTATACTCCCTCAGAGAGTGTACCCCCCTCTGTCTGATAATAACAGTGATTATACTCCCTCAGAGAGTGTACCCCCCTCTGTCTGATAATAACAGTGATTATACTCCCTCAGAGAGTGTACCCCCCTCTGTCTGATAATAACAGTTATTATACCCCCTCAGAGAGCGGACCCCTCCTCTCCAGCACCGCATCGCTCCCAGAGCTCAGGAGCTCATGTCCCTAAGTGAAGGGCCACGCCCCAGCCCTGTTCAGCACTCATGTCCCTAAGGGCCACGCCCCAGCCCTGTTCAGCACTCATGTCCCTAAGGGCCACGCCCCAGCCCTGTTCAGCACTCATGTCCCTAAGTGAAGGGCCACGCCCCAGCCCTGTTCAGCGCTCATGTCCCTAAGGGCCACGCCCCAGCCCTGTTCAGCACTCATGTCCCTAAGTGAAGGGCCACGCCCCAGCCCTGTTCAGCACTCATGTCCCTAAGGGCCACGCCCCAGCCCTGTTCAGCACTCATGTCCCTAAGTGAAGGGCCACGCCCCAGCCCTGTTCAGCACTCATGTCCCTAAGTGAAGGGCCACGCCCCAGCCCTGTTCAGCACTCATGTCCCTAAGTGAAGGGCCATGCCCCAGCCCTGTTCAGCACTCATGTCCCTAAGGCCCACGCCCCAGCCCTGTTCAGCACTCATGTCCCTAAGGGCCACGCCCCAGCCCTGTTCAGCACTCATGTCCCTAAGTGAAGGGCCACGCCCCAGCCCTGTTCAGCGCTCATGTCCCTAAGTGAAGGGCCACGCCCCAGCCCTGTTCAGCACTCATGTCCCTAAGGGCCACGCCCCAGCCCTGTTCAGCTATATTTCAAACTGCTACCCCTTCCGCAAGATTGAGTGATGTTGACGATTTAGCATTTCTCAGTCACTAAACCTCCTCCAACAACATCGGAGTTAGGTGAGTGTCTTCCAACCCTGGTTGACACTTATATATTCGTCGCCCAAAGCCACAACATCACCATTCTTGAATGAGCTCAAGAGCTGGTCAAGTACCAAGAAGACTGCAAATGATCTTTCGCAGGTAGCAACTGCAAGTGCTATAACCACTTATTTCCCCACACGGACTGGGGAAGGGAAGACGGCACTCCGTTTGGAGACTGAAGGGCCAGGAGAAGGTGGTCCGACAGCCTTGTAGGAGCCAGATGTCAAAGAGGGTGAAGAAGAGAGGACATCACCAGGAACACCAGGCTTTGTTTTCAGGTCCAGGCTGGCTTTGCTAATCCGAGATGGCATAACATCCAGTGCCCAGTACCACTCTCAACAGTACACTGCATGTACAAGGAGAAGTGGGAAACCAGTTCTTCACCCCCTTCGGAAAAGATGATGATGGCGTCTTCTTTTCCTTAATCACGGGGTACGAGGTCCGTGAGAGCTGGGCTGCCGTGCATCATCCTCGGGCACAAGGGCCAGGCAGAATTTAAAAACGAGACACTGAGGAGTCCATAGCAATTGGTTCTATAACGGCCCTCTTTGCCATGTGGTACATCATGGGAGCAATCCCTGACGTGAAGGGTGTGACAATAACCTCAGGGATATTGTCAGAAACACAATAGCGAGTGAGAATGCTGTAGAACCGACTTCAGGAAGTGGCAAAAAGACACTGAAGTGCCGAGCTGCAGCCAGAGAGCGTATAAATAGCCCTCCCACAGCTGGTGTGAAGGATGGTCGTCAGGTACACGCCCTCTCGGTAACTAAAGGAAAATCTGATCTCGGATATCGTCCCCACGGTGAAACTAACACCCAGGCAGTAATAAAAACCTGACATTTACATTACATTACATTACATTACATTACAGGCATTTAGCAGACACTCTTATCCAGAGCGCTGTAAAATGAATGAATGAATCCCAGGGATAAGTGGACTCTTGTCGTGAGCCACGGACCCCATGCCGAGCTCAGACCTCACGTTCCCACAAGCAGTACCTCACCAGGAGGTGTCTTTGGGACAAACTCTCTTTTTCTTTAAGTACTCCGAACGTCCTGGAGCCCTGGTAAGTTCTACTGAACTTCCAGCCCAGTCTCGAAGTGAAGGGTGTGATGCAAATCTGGTATACAATGTCCTGTATTCACTGTATTCCTCTAAAAGAACCTTTATCACATCTGATTATAGTAAGATATACTTTATTATAATCAATCAAAAGAATAGAGTTATACAGCTGACAGGTTATATATCATCTTTCAGTTTGATCACATGCAAGTTACATATACCCCTTTAGCTCTTTCTAATTTACCTTTCCACCATGATGTTAAAATTCAAGGTACACCCCTAAAATACCTATCCTCTTTGGCCTTAGCCTTATCCTATAGCTCCCCCTTATGGACGTTTAAAAGAAACTATTCCTAGAATATTATGTTTATCTAAACTCTAAAAACTTCTCTACATTTTTCTACCTTATATAGTATCTTAATGAAAAATAAAATACATAAAAATAAAAGGAAACATATAATGTATTACTTCTATGTATTACTTTTCCTACTTCTACAAGTAATATAGATTATAATTACCACTCAAGCTTGATTATAGTTGTTCTGCGTTGCTCTTTCGACATCAGTCCTGTTGCCAGAACTCTGTTCTCCATATCCAGATCCTGGAGTGGCGCGCAGAGGGAGCGCGGCACTCCAGCTTGACTACAGCTGTCCTGCGTTGCTCTCTCTTCAACAGCCCATAGATATCTTCTGAAGCAAAATTCTAAGATTTTTTTTTTTCTTCTCCTTCTTTTTTCCTGCTTTTTAACGTCTTAAAGCTCACTCCTTATATATCCTTAACTTGTATAAAAGTGTCCCTTTTTTTTATAAGAAATGTCCCCAGTATACCGAGTGGGAAGACATTTATCTCTTATGCAACTTTTTTACTGAACATATTCATCACTATTGTTTGTCTCACTGTCATTTTCTCATACCTCAAAGAAAGTTTCCCCAATACTTTATCTCATGTGCCCCTCCGGGTGGGAGTTTCCACCATCTCAGTATATGAGTGGAAAAACACTAGCTCTTTTGTAATTTTTCAATGAACCTATTCATCACTGGTATTTGTCTCCCTGTCATAATCTCTCCTTGGACTCTCTCCAAACTTTGACTTCATACAAGCCAGAAGATAGTGCCTGCCACCATCTCAATACACTCTTCAGGTGCCCTTTTTTGTGGCGCCTTAAGGGATCTACAAAGGACATCCAGCTAATAGCTGAGTGTAAATCATCCCCCAACTCCTCTACAGTCAGTCCTTTGAATCTATCCAATAAATTACCGGATTATAATCAGGAAGGCCCTTAAAGCCTCTTAATATTCTTTTGGTATTGACATCCCTTCCGTTTTCCTTATCTTTTTGCTTTAGCCAGGCATTGTGCTCCTCCCCTGTAGGGTTGGGGTATTCCCCGACTGCTCGCTCAGCATGTTGAATCTCCTCCAAGGTCATGCTGGAACTCATTCTATGCATGGCCTCAGTCAGAACTTTAACCTTGCTCCTTAAAACCCTAAATCTAAGTCCCCCGACTTCAGACTCCTCCGCTGACAATTATGGCTGCTCACCAGCTCTGAACCACATATTTTTCCTCTTACGGGCTTTCTTGCTACCACCTCAATGGCGTGTGCGAGGGGTTAACAATGCATTCCTTCCTAACCCATCCCCCGTCAATCTCTCATCAGAGGGGCCTAGGGCCGGGTCTTCGACACCCTAGAGGAAAGTATGGTTTTTGTGCTGCCACATGTTTAGCTGATTAGATAATTGCATTAATAACTAGGTGTACAGGTGTCCCTAATAAAGCGCTCTGTAAGTGCACTATGCAAGGTATATGGTAGTTGGAAGACTTGGCTATGGGACCAGGTGTACAGACTGGCTTTCCTCGCCACTCTTGGTCAGGTTACGAGCTGGGAGACTCACTGCCTGACATTTCAGCAGTTTGATCTCTCTCCCTGAAACTCTCTCTCGCCTCGGTGTCTCAGCCACGTCCCGTTTAGGTTCGCTGGAGGCAGAGTCTTCCTTGTGCATTTTCATCTTTTTCTTTCAGTCATTCAGAACAGCTTTCTTCTGATTCAAATAGAGACACAGAAACACCATTTCATTTGGGGAAGAATTTTCACCCTGAGTGTGTAGGGCTAAATACCACAATGAACTCTGTGCAGTGTGTAGGGCTAAATACCTCAATGAACACTGTGCAATGTGTAGGGCTAAATACCACAATGAACACTGCGCAGTGTGTAGGGCTAAATACCACAATGAACTCTGCGCAGTGTGTAGGGCTAAATACCACAATGAACACTGCACAGTGTGTAGGGCTAAATACCACAATGAACACTGCACAGTGTGTAGGGCTAAATACCACAATGAACACTACGCAGTGTGTAGGGCTAAATACCACAATGAACACTGTGCAGTGTGTAGGGCTAAATACCACAATGAACACTGCGCAGTGTGTAGGGCTAAATACCACAATGAACACTGCGCAGTGTGTAGGGCTAAATACCACAATGAACACTGCACAGTGTGTAGGGCTAAATACCACAATGAACTCTGCACAGTGTGTAGGGCTAAATACCACAATGAACACAATAAATGGGCTACTGTGTTTGGTCCGCTCTTTTAACTCGTGTTGCTCCGTCATTTCAGATGAAGTCGCTCCCCTGAAAACCAGATCTGTGCCCTCTGTAATTTCATCCCCCTGGTTAAATGACGTTCGTCATGATATTCGTTGTTTTAGACGCAAATGTCAGGAGTGTGGAGCGCTTCTGGATTTCCACCAAGCTCCAGGTTCATCACATTTACCTAAAATAACTTTTTGCTGAATTTAACAGCAAGGGCCAAGTATTTCGCCAGTCCGCTAGTAGGCTAAATCCAAAAGTCCTTTTTGACGCTTTTGATTAATACACTTCCTGCAGTACCGGCAGCCATTTTCTTTCGTTTTTTGTGGAAAGGTTGCCAGTGTCAGGTCTGGAATCATCCCATTTTCCTCCCCCCTTCCTGTATGTCCTCCCCAACAGTCTATTCTGAGTTGTTTTTCTCCCATCTCCCTGCAAGACCTAACTGATCGAGTGAGCTCTATGAAATCTTCCTCCAGCCCTTACCGGCATCTATGCTGAAAGATGTTATTAGCTCAGTAGGTCCGTGTTTGGTCTCCATCATCAATAGCTATAGAGCCCTCCATGGTCAGGCACCTGCTTACCTCCGTGATCTCCTCCACCCATATGTTGCCAGCAGGTCTCTGAGGTCTTCTGATGAGGGCTTACTGGTTGTCCCTCGCACTACATTCAGACCTAAAGGTGACCGAGCCTTTGAATTGGTGGAACCTAAATTGTGGAATACTCTTCCACCGGACTTAAGAGCTGTGGCGTCTGTGGAAATTTTAAAAAAGCAGCTAAAGTCACATCTCTTTAGACAGGTGTTCATCTAGCCGTTTTTGTGACTGTATTTCCGTTTATTTCATGTTCATTTATTTGTGATTTGTTGGTTTTATTGATTGTTCTTTTGTGTATTATTATTGTTATTACTTATTTATATTTTGATCCTGTGAAGCACTATGTGACTCTGTCTGTGAAAGGTGCTATATAAATAAAATGTACTTACTTACTTACTAGTCAGTCTGAATAGCCTACTGTATCCTGCACTGTGTTTAGGATTGTGTGTCCCTTTGAACATCTTACTATTCACAGTGCTGTGTGTATCTCTGCAGCCACTCTGTACTCAGTGCTGTGTGTAGCTCTGCGGCCACTCTGTACTCAGTGCTGTGTAGCTCTGCAGCCACTCTGTACTCAGTGCTGTGCGTATCTCTGCAGCCACTCTGTACTCAGTGCTGTGTGTATCTCTGTTGTCACTCTGTACTCAGTGCTGTGTGTAGCTCTGCAGCCACTCTGTACTCAGTGCTGTGTAGCTCTGCGGCCACTCTGTACTCAGTGCTGTGCGTATCTCTGCAGCCACTCTGTACTCAGTGCTGTGTGTAGCTCTGCAGCCACTCTGTACTCAGTGCTGTGTAGCTCTGCAGCCACTCTGTACTCAGTGCTGTGTGTATCTCTGCAGCCACTCTGTACTCAGTGCTGTGTGTATCTCTGTTGTCACTCTGTACTCAGTGCTGTGTGTAGCTCTGCAGCCACTCTGTACTCAGTGCTGTGTGTAGCTCTGTAGCCACTCTGTACTCAGTGCTGTGTTTAGCTCTGTAGCCACTCTGTACTCAGTGCTGTGTGTATCTCAACCACAATTACACAACACATTCTAATCCAGTCAACCACAATCACAATCACACCTTACATTCTAATAGTCAACCACAATCACAATCACACCTCACATTCTAATCCAGTCAACCACGATCACACCTCATATTCTAATCCAGACAACCACAATCACACAACACATTCTACATGACATTTATAAGTGACACAGAATTCCAAAATAAACAATATGTTATTGTAATTAACACAACTACTACTACCAGTAGGGGCATATTACCACACTTTTCACTCATATTTCTTGGACACAATATTACAATGGAATATTAATCCCATTGAAAGAAGTCTCAGGCACATGTTTTGTATCCATGACATTTTACGCCATGGAGACAACAGAACCATCATGGCCGACCTTAGCCCAAGTATACGCCATGGAGACAACAGAACCATCATGGCCGACCTTAGCCCAAGTATACGCCATGGAGACAACAGAACATCATGGCCGACCTTAGCCCAAGTATACGCCATGGAGACAACAGAACCATCATGGCCGACCTTAGCCCAAGTATACGCCATGGAGACAACAGAACATCATGGCCGACCTTAGCCCAAGTATACGCCAGGGAGACAACAGAACCATCATGGCCGACCTTAGCCCAAGTATACGCCATGGAGACAACAGAACCATCATGGCCGACCTTAGCCCAAGTATACATGCAAAAACGTTGTGCGGCGCTCCCATTTCAGTCATAGGACACTAGCAAGGGTTGAGTGACGGGTGTAAATCAGGCTTAACTCACTTTGCCTCAAGACTGATACTGATGTAGTGTATGGGTAGCTGCTGCTTTGATAGAATTCTACTTTACTGTATCTGACCTGGATATGCATTTGTTCCCAGTGACCCTCACAATGCAATTCGGAAAAAACACACTCATTCATTTGATTAAACGCCACTCACAATTTGAGAGTTTCTCTGTTGCGGCAAAGATGGGCCCTGCTGAAAGGATGGCCGTCAGTGTGTCTGGTAGATCTCTTCTCACCTTTCGGCCTTCGCTGCAGTTCTGTTCAGATGTACACAGGGGCAATCTTTAACATTTCTCATCCCAGAGTCTCCTGCACACACAGGCCCTCTCTCATCCCAGAGTCTCCTGCACACACAGGCCCTCTCTCTCCCCAGTGTCTGCTCCTGCACACACAGGCCCTCTCTCACCCCAGAGTCTCCTGCACACACAGGCCCTCTCTCACCTCAGAGTCTCCTGCACACACAGGCCCTCTCTCACCCCAGTGTCTGTTCCTGCACACACAGGCCCTCTCTCACCCCAAAGTCTCCTGCACACACAGGCCCTCTCTCACCCCAGAGTCTCCTGCACACACAGGCCCTCTCTCACCCCAGAGTCTCCTGCACACACAGGCCCTCTCTCTGTCACAGGAAGTTTGTGGTTGACATTATGCGAAGGCAGGAAAAGGAAGTGGGAGGACAGTATTCTTCATGAGAGTTCTTACGAACTTGCTGAGAAAACTTCAAGTGCAATGACCGAAATACGCACATGCATCAGAAAAACAACAAAAAAGGCCAAGAATGACTGTAAAACATTGGTTTTTGTTCACCATAACTCAAACGCAGCAACCTCCCACTGCTTGATACATTTACAACGGTGCATGGTTTTAGTTTGTCAATTGCATCTGACAATTCCTGCATGATATTTATACAAATGTACTAAATTGTGAAATACCCCTGTTGAAATGTGACACTGTAGACGTGGGCATGGTCAGACATGGTGAACATCTGAACCGAAAACCTTTTCCTCTGAGGCCAGCCATCCTGGAGGTGCCAGCAGAAGGTTCTGTTGCTGGGGCAGCTGGAGGGATAACAGGCTGTGCGTCTAGTCAAGCCTCACACACACACCCGGTCATCCGACATGACGGTAATTCAACAGGCTGTGCGTCTAGTCAAGCCTCACACACACACACCCGGTCATCCGACATGACGGTAATTCAACAGGCTGTGCGTCTAGTCAAGCCTCACACACACACACCCGGTCATCCGACATGACGGCAATTCAACAGGCTGTGCGTCTAGTCAAGCCTCACACACACACCCGGTCATCCGACATGACGGTAATTCAACAGGCTGTGCGTCTAGTCAAGCACAAATTTAAGAGGAACACAAAGCACTTACTCTCATGGCAATAAAGCTTCAACCCGCAATTAACAGGGGGCAAGCACCAATAGCGAGAGAGAGACAGAAAGAGAGACAGAGAGAGAGACAAAGAGACTGAGACTGAGACAGAGAGAGAGAGAGAGAGAGAGAGAGAGAGACAGAGACAGAGAGAGACAGATAGACAGACAGACAGAGACAGATAGACAGAGAGAGACAGAGACAGGTAGACAGAGAGAGAGAGACAGAGAGAGACAGAGAGAGAAAAAAAACAAAAACATTTGATTCAATTTGATCATAATTTTATATTATAAAATTCTCCAAAGCGGCGTAGGGGGTAAAGTATATGACGTAATTAAATCAATTTATACAAATAATAAATGCGGAATAAAAATTGGCAATAAAAGGACTGATCTCTTCACTCAAGGGCGAGGTGTTAGGCAGGGATGTAACTTGTCCCCTACTCTATTTAATATCTATATAAATGCCTGACACTAAACAAGATGGAAGTTAATTTCCTCCTCGTGCTGCTGTTGCCCACTGAACAGGGTAAACCATAAGAAATCTAAAATAATGATCTTCCAAAAAAAGGCAAGATCTGAGGAAAGCAGACACACGTTCAGTCTAGGAAAAACTGCCCTAGAACACACCCTGTTCTATAATTACCTGGGGCTGAAAATTAGTGCCTCAGGAAACTTTGGTCTGGCAGTGAATTCACTGAAAGAAAAGGCCTGCAGAGCCTTCTATGCAATCAGAAAAAAGTTCTTCCAGATTGACATTCCAATCAGAGTCTGGTCCAAAATATTTGACAGTGTAATTCTGCCAATTGCTTTGTATGGAAGTGAAGTATGGGGTCCACTCAGTCAACACGACTACATAAGATGGGAGAAGCATCCAATTGAAGCGCTACATGCAGAATTCTGCAGAACAATTTAAAACATCCAACAAAAAACACCAAACAATGCATGCAGGGCTGAATTAGGACGATTTCCGTTGATTATAAGGTGACTCAAATTTTGGATGCATCTGAAATCAAGTCCAAAAACAACACTGCAGTTCCATGCTTTTCAAACCCAAGAGCTGAACCCTGAAAAGAGTCCACTAAGTCAGCTGGTACTGACTACTCATCTCACACCTAACAAGAACATCTCTCAGGCCAGCATTGCTTCACAAACACAAATCAGAATAAACCAAATTGCTAAACAAAATAAAACCATTTATCTGGAACATTGGAACAATCAAACCAAAACACAAAACAAGCTGACTTGCTACCTGGCCCTAAAACGAGAAGACAAATTGGCTGAATATCTTGTGACTGTCCGAGTTCGGAAACCTCCAGGACTATTCCTAGAGCTGGCCGCCCGTCTAAACTGAGCAATCGGGGGAGAAGGGCCTTAGTCAGGGAGGTGACCAAGAACCTGATGGTCACTCTGTCAGAGCTCCAGCGTTCCTCTGTGGAGACAGGAGAACCTTCTAGAAGGACAACCATCTCTGCTGCAATCCACCAATCAGGGCTGTATGGTAGAGTGGCCAGACGGAAGCCACTCCTTAGTAAAAGGCACATGGCAGCCTGCCTGGAGTTTGCCAAAAGGCACCTGAAGGACTCTCAGACCATGAGAAACAAAATTCTCTGGTCTGATGAGACAAAGATTGAACTCTTTGGCGTGAATGCCAGGCGTCATGTTTGGAGGAAACCAGACACCGCTCATCACCTGGCCAATACCATCCCTACAGTGAAGCATGGTGGAGGCAGCATCATGCTGTGGGGATGTTTTTCAGTGGCAGGAACTGGGAGACTAGTCAGGATTGAGGGAAAGATGAATGCAGCAATGTACAGAGACATCCTGGATGAAAACCTGCTCCAGAGCGCTCTTGACCTCAGACTGGGGCAACGGTTAATCTTTCAGCAGGACAACGACCCTAAGCACACGGCCAAGATATCAATGGAGTGGCTTCAGGACAACTCTGTGAATGTCCTTGAGTGGCCCAGCCAGAGCCCAGACTTGAACCCGATTGAACATCTGTAGAGAGATCTGAAAATGACTGTGCACCGACGCTCCCCATCCAACCTGATGGAGCTTGAGAGGTGCTGCAAAGAGGAATGAGCGAAACTGCCCAAAGATAGGTGTGCCAAGCTTGTGGCATCATATTCAAAAAGACTTGAGGCTGCAATTGCTGCCAAAGGTGCTCAGTATTCAGCAAAGGCTGTGAATACCTATGTACATGTGATTTCTTCGTTTTTTATTTTTAATAAATTTGCAAAAAAAAAAAAAAAACTTCTTTATGGGGTGTTTTGAGGAAAAAAAAGAATTTATTCAATTTTGGAATAAGGCTGTAACATAACAAAATGTGGGAAAAGTGAAGCGCTGTGAATACTTTCCGGATTCACTGTATGTGTACATATATATGTATGTATATTGAATTATTATTGTGTTAATTATCATCCTGTTTTTATATGTAATTATATTACTATACATATATAGTAATTTATATGTATCATATTACTGTGTTATTTTCCTCTGTTTAACATGCTCCTTGCCATGCTTTGGCAATACAAATGCAAATTTTGTCATGCCAATAAAGCAATTTGAATTTGAATTTCAGAGGGACAGAGAGAGAGGGAGAGGGAAAGAGAGAGAGAGAGAGAGAGAGAGAGAGGGGGGAGAGAGAGAGAGGAAGAGACAGAGAGGGAGAGGAAGAAAGAAAGAGAGAGAGAGGGAGAGCCAAATAGAAGTTGAGCTCAGTTCCTCAAGGGACAGGGCTGTGCAGAGCCTGAGGGAGCAGATCCAGAGCCTCCAAGCCAACACCAGCCCCACAGACCTGATCCACACCCCACACCCACTCTGAGGGAGACAGACCCAACACCAGCCCCACAGACCTGATCCACACCCCACACCCACTCTGAGGGAGACAGACCCAACACCACCCCCCACAGACCTGATCCACACCCCCACACCCACTCTGAGGGAGACAGACTCAACACCAGCCCCCACAGACCTGATCCACACCCCCACACCCACTCTGAGGGAGACAGACCCAACACCAGCCCCCCAAAGGCTTGATCCACACCCCCACACCCACTCTGAGGGAGAAGGGCCCACAAATCAGCACACCAACCACCTCCGCTGCTGAAACACACTCAGCTCCTGACACACCCAAACAAACCGAGTCTGACACCACCACCATCCCAAAAACATCAGGAAGCAACAGCGTCTCACATAGAGATGCACACAGGCCTGACCAACACCACACAGGCCCAACACCACCCCACACAGGCCTGACCAACACCACCCCACACTGGCCTGACCAACACCCCACACAGGCTTGACCAACACCCCCCCACACAGGCCTGACCAACACCACCCCACACAGGCCCAACACCACCCCCACACAGAACTGACCAACACCACCCCCACACAGGCCCAACACCACCCCACACAGGCCTGACCAACACCCCCCCACACAGGCCTGACCAACACCCCACGCAGGCCTGGCCAACATCACCCCACACAGGCCTGACCAACACCAGGAGCAGCTCAGCTATTCTGCCGTGCTGAAAGGCCCAGCCAACAACCGCAACGCAGATCTGGGAGAAATCCAACACCTGCTCAGCCTCATCTGCACACGCCTCCTGAGCTCAGTACTGTACAGATCACGCAGGGTGCATTACTAAAACAAAACAAAACCAATAAAATAACAGTGTTTATGTTACAGTCCCCTTTTCCAAACCTCTTATTGTAACTTCATTTTAAATGTTTAATCTGCAATGCTCGTTATTGTATGAATCTTCGATGACTACTTATAATGATTGAAGTGTAATTACCTTCATGCATACCCTTATGTCATTTTAAAAACAAAAATAAATTTTTAGAAGTGTTGAAATCCACTAATCACCTAAAACCACCACACACAGCCCAGTAAGCTGTTCAAACTTCCAAAATCATACAGATGGGCTGAAAACAGTACAGAACAGTTCCAGAAAGCAATTGGCAACCAAGAAATTCAAACATTATTAGACACCTTTCTGGACACCACTTACACTCACAGTAAAGAAAGAGTCAATCAGGCAGTATAAAATAGAAAAACAGCAAAGAAAACCCAATTGGAATAGTCAAAAAACAGACCAAAAAATCCCAAAGATGAAACCTGGTCCGGTGCAAAATGTCAAAACATAAGGAAAGAACTAAATACAAATTCACAATTGGGAAACTATTTAAGTTTGAAAATAAGTTTCACTGGAAATTTTAACCTGAACTGAAAGAGAAAGCACACAGGGCATTCTATGCCATAAAACATCAAATCCAATTAGAAATTCCAATCACAATTTGGCTAAAACTATTAGAATCAGTAATTGAACCAATTGCCCTATATGGCAGTGAAGCGTGGTCCACTTACAAAGCAAGATTTTGACCATTGGGACAAACACCAAATTGAAACCCTGCACGCAGAGTTTTGTAACAGTCTCTTACAAGTACAAAGAAAAAGTACAAACAATGCATGCAGGGCAGAATTAGGCCAATATCCATTATTAATCAAAATACAAAAGAGGGCAATCACATTTTGGAAACATGTAAAAAACCCTTACCATTATAAAGCCCTGCAGTGGCAAGAGCTGAGCAAAGGAAAGAGTCCCCTCACACAGCTGGTCCTGAGGCTCAGTTCACTAACCACCCCCAACACCTTAAAGCCTGAGGCTCAGTTCACTAACCACCCCAAACACCTTAAAGCCTCAGGACAGCATCACTGTGAATTCAATCAGAGTCAACAAAATGATAACACAGCACAAACAAATTTATTTTGGCACTATTTGGCTATTTGGCCCTAAATAGACAGCACACCATGGCAGATTATCTGACCACAGTGACTGACAAAAGACGAAGAACCACCTTGACGAAGTACAGGCCAGTGAGCACAGCCTGGCCGTGGAAAACTGGCCGACATCGCCGAACACGGCTTCCCCAGGAGGAGAGGCTGTGAGCACTGCTGACTCAATGAAGCTGAGGCAGAGCTGCATTCTCTCACCGTGTGAAAAACACATGACAATTAGAAATGTAAACTTTCCCAAAATTTATTAGCAACACCCCCAATTTAATTATCATTATTATTATTATCATTATCATTATCATTATCATTATTATTATTATTATTATTATTATTATTAGTATTGTTATTATTATTATTATCATCATTATTATTTTATAATCATTATTTATAAAGTTCTTATTTCAATGTATGGTTTGTGTTCATTTGATTATAATCGTTTATGCTAATCATTCAAGTATTGTTCAGTGTGAAATTAATGTTTTATACCTATAGGCAATACAAACTGTAATGAGAGAGAGAGAGAGAGAGAGAGAGGGAGAGAGAGAGAGAGAGAGAGAGAGAGAGAGAGGGTGTGTGTGCCTTCAGTTACAGTTCCTTTTCAGTGTGTGTGTTTGTGTGTGTGTGTGTGTGTGTGTGTGTGTGTCCATATTCTGCTAGTTTTAGTTCCAGTGGGGGGAGGGTGCCAGAGGGATTGAGAGTACAAATCCATATTGGAAGAAGATACTTGTTCTCAGGGAGGAAGGGGAGGGTCGGGTGTCTAGACTCAAAGATTCATCTTTGTTTGAGTCAAATTTGATCCACAGAACTACCCACAACTTTTCAATGCTACATGCCATATTATCAACAGCCAATATTATCTGCTGGTTCATATCTGATCCATAACATCATAGATGTAGCACTTTTTTGTTGTGTTCATTTAGCTGTTTTTGAGGATATCATGAAGCCTTGTTCCAATCTAAAAAACAGATGGTATTTATTACATATCTTAAATTGAAAACGGGTCAAATTTGATCCGAACACAAAAGAAGGTCTTGAGCCCCGAGCTAGAGTATAAATCCTTTGATCTGTTAGGTTTATTTTTTAGGTTTATTTATTTAGCACAAATTTTAGTACAAATTTGTGCAAGGTGGGAGCGAAGCCCTTACAGGCTTGTACAGAGCTCCACACCTAGCCAACACTTACTACATTTAGTACATTTAGCGGGCAAAATAAAATGTAGCCAATCCATATCCAACATAGGCTGATACGAGAAAGAAAAGAAAATAGAATGTTTAAGGATTAAACATCAGTTGATACGAGAAAGAAGAAACAGACAACATAGGATGATAATTAAATATAAGATGATATAAGAAAGAAGAAACAGACAACATAGAATGATGATTAAACATAAGATGATATAAGAAAGAAGAAACAGACAACATAGAATGATGATTAAACATAAAATGATATAAGAAAGAAGAAACAGACAACATAGGATGATGATTGAATATAGGATGATACGAAAAAGAAGAAACAGACATCATAGGATGATGATTGAACATAGGCGACTTAGAAGTGCATAGGTTCTACCATAAGTCAGAGCATCACATCCAGAAACTAGCAAAATACACAGGAAATGCTGTTCTAAACATAGTTGTCTTCAGAAGTGCATTTTATTTATTTATTTATTTATTTATTTTTTGGGGGGGGGGGGGGGGTTAGACAAGGATAGGGATATCAGAAAGGAGGGGCAGGGGAAATCAGGAGGGAGGACTAAGGTAGAGTTTGAAAAGGTGGGTTTTGAGTCTGTGTCGAAATAGGGGGAGGGATTCTGCTGTTCTGACAGTGGTAGGCAAGTCATTCCACCACTGAGGAACCAGAACGGAAAACAGGCGTGAACGTGCAGCTCGACCGCCAGGTGCACGTCGAGAGGGAACTGTAAGGCGACCAGAGCTGGCAGACCGGAGTGGTCTAGCTGGGGAGTAGGGAGTGATCAGGGATTGTATGTAAGGTGGGGCAGTCCCCTTAGCAGCCTGAAATGCCAACACTAGGGCCTTGAAATGGATGCGTGCGGCAATAGGAAGCCAGTGGAGGCCAATGAGAAGCGGAGTGACATGAGCCGACCTGGGCTGACTGGTGATCAGGCGGGCTGCAGCATTCTGGACCAGCTGGAGGGGCTTGATGGCACATGCTGGGAGACCGGCTAGGAGGGAGTTGCAGTAATCCAGGCGGGAAATGCGCCTGGACTAGGAGCTGGCTGGCTTTCTCAGTCAGGAGATGACGGATACGGCGTATATTATACAGAAAGAACCTGCAGGTTCTGGCAGTGGAGGATACTTGTGGAGCCAGGGTGAGGCAGTTATCAAGAGTCACCCCAAGATTCTTTGCCGTACGGGAGGAGGAAACTACAAAGTCCTCAACAGTCAACGAGAGGTCGATTGACGGAGAGGACTTAGCAGGGATGTAGAGAAGCTCAGTTTTGGCAAGGTTGAGCTTCAGGTGATGGGAAGTCATCCACGCAGAGATATCAGCCAAGCAGGCAGAGATCCGTGTGGTGATTTGGGTGTCGGGGGGGAAGGAAATGAAGAGTTGGGTGTCATCAGCGTAGGAATGATAAGAAAAGCTGTGGGAAGAGATAACAGAACCAAGAGACATGGTGTATAGCGAGAAGAGGAGAGGCCCAAGAACCGAGCCCTGCGGGACTCCAGTTCGTAGGGGGTGAGGGTCGGAGACTGCGCCCCTCCAAGTCACCTGGTAGGAGCGACCAGAGAGGTAGAAGGAAAACCAAGCGAGTGCAGAACCTGTGACACCCATCCCAGACAGCGATGAGAGCAGAATCTCATGGTTGACTGTATCGAAGGCGGCTGACAGGTCGAGGAAGATGAGGACAGAGGAGAGGGATTTTGCTTTAGCAGAGTGGAGTGCCTCAATGACCGCGAGCAGGGCGGTTTCAGTGGAGTGGCCACTCTTGAAGCCAGACTGGTTGGGGTCATGGAGATTGTTCTGGAGAAGATAAGTGGACAGTTGGGAGCAGACCGCCCGTTCCAGACTTTTAGCGAGAAAGAGAAGAAGAGAGACAGGCCGGTAGTTGTTCAGGGCAGAGGGGTCAAGAGTAGGTTTTTTGAGCAGGGGAGTTACTCTGGCCCTCTTCAGGGAAGAGGGCAGGGTGCCGGAAGAGAGGGAGGTGTTGATTAGAGAGGAGAGAAAAGGGAGAATGTCATCAGATATAGATTGTAGGAGGGCAGAGGGGAAGGGGTCAAGAGGACAGGTGGTTGGGCGGTGGGAAGTAAGGAGTTTCAGTGTGTCGGCGTTAGAGAGGGGAGGAAAGGAGGTTAGGGAGTTGGGGAGGGTAGGAGGGTCAGCAGGGGTGGAGGGTTGGGAGAAGGAATTGCGAATAGCATCAACCTTCTTTTCAAAGAAGGAGACAAAGTCATCAGGTGTGAGTGATGAGGGGGGTGGGGGGGGAGGGGGGGCCAGAAGAGAGGAGAAAGTTGAAAACAGTTTGCGGGGATTAGAGGCGGCCGCGTTAATTTTTCGAGTGAAAGAAGGAAGATTTAGCTAGAGAGACAGAGGAATGGAAAGATGATAAGAGGGCATGGAAGGAAGCCATATCACTGGGGAGACAGGACCTTTTCCATTTTCTCTCCGCCGCCCGCAGTTCGGTTCGGACAGCTCGTAGAGCATCAGAAAGCCAAGGACTGGGGGGGGGAGGCCCGAGCTAGTGAGAGGGAGGACATGAGAGTTGTAGCCACATCATCGGGAGACAGTCGAGAGACAGACTCCGCAGATGGTAGGCAGGAGAGGATTGTAGATGAGAGGGTGGAGGAAGACAGGTGGCTTAGGTTCCGTCGACAGGTGACAGTGGATGGTGGGAGAGATGGATGGGTGTTAGAGGAGAGTGGAAGAGAGAAAGAGATGAAGGAGTGGTCAGATATATGGAGTGGTGTTACAGAGAGGTTGGTTGTTGTGCAGCTCCTTGTGAACATGAGGTCAAGAAGGTTGCCTGCTTTGTGGGTGGGAGGGGAAAGAGTGAGGGTAAGGTCAAAAGAAGAGAGGAGGGAGAGAAAGGTAGACTGGGTGGACTGATGATATGAGAAAAAAGAAACAGACAACATAGGATGATGACTAAACATGGGATGATACAAGAAGAAGGGAAACAAATAACTGAGATGAATATTGAGTAGCAGTTTAGGTAGACATTAGATATTTTTTCAAATGTTTTTTAAACACAGTATGTGAGGACATAGATCTCAGTTGAGGGCTTAGTTCACTCCACAGCTTTGGGCCTCTAACGGAAAGATTATACTGGTGTCTTGATGTTTGTGAGCGCGATAGGAGTAGATTATTGTTGCTGTGTCTCGTTTGATGTGAATGGACATTGGAGGTGGCAATAAATAGATTAAATAGATAAATAGATAGAGGGTGTCTGGAAGTTCATGTTTTCTATACATGAATTTGTGGATGAATATGCATATCTGGTATGTGTTCACTTTTTCAATCGGCAATATGTTATATTTTTTAAAAAGGGGGGCGGATGGTGCATATCTATTTGAGTGGGAGATAAACCTTAAGTATTTCTTCTGTACTGTACGTAGTTTATTAAGATATGTAGGCTAGGTCGCTGCCAAGATAATGTTACAGTAATTGATGAAAGGGAACAGGAAGCTATAATATAGAGTAAGATGAGCTGAAGAGTGAACTAAGGGACAAACTTTCCTCAATATGCCCAGCATCCTTGAAGATCTTTTGGTGACTAGGTCAATGTGATTAGACCACTTGAGATCACTATCAATAATGATGCCTAAGAATTTAGTTTGCTGGACTAGATTGATTTCAGCATTATTTATGAGAATTTTGGCTAGTTCTTTTGGGTAGTGTTTATTTATGTTACAAAAGATCATGAAGTTGCACTTCTTCACATTGAGGGTTAGTTTGTTTCGTTGGAACCATTGCGCTACAATAGATAGTTCATTATTAACAATTCTGATCAGGGAGTAAAAATCATCGTGGGAAGCTATGAGATTTGTGTCATCAGCAAACAGAACTGGAAGGAGATTTGTACATGACATGGCCATATCGTTTATATAGATTAAAAATAATAAAGGACCCAGGACTGAGCCCTGGGGGACACCAAATGTGATCTTAGATTTCTTTGAGGAAACACCATTTAGATGGACATATTGCTCTCTATTGACAAGGTAACTGGTTAACAGTTTAAGGGCAGTATCCTTCACTCCATATCTTTTGAGTTTGGCAAGCAGTATAGCATGGCATACCGTGTCAAAGGCTTTGCTTAGATCCAGGAAGACACCAAGGGCAAATTTTTTGTTATCAAGAGCTGATGAGATATAATTAACGAGCTGTATTATGGCATACTCGGTAGAGTATTTTTTACGAAATCCATATTGGTGTTTGTATAATATATTATTTACTGCAAGGTGATTGGATAGTCTAGAATAGATCAGTTTTCCTAAGATTTTAGAGATACAAGGAAGAATTGATATAGGACGGTAGTTACTAAATTCCTTAGAATCACCTGATTTGAATATGGGTATGACTTTTGCGATTTTTAGATCGTGGGGGATGGTGCCAGACAGAAGAGATAAAGAAAGAATATGAGTAAGAGGTGTGATGATGTGATCAATTGTCTCCTTGATAAGGATACTCTTGATTCCATCATGACCATGAGCTGAGTTCTTTAGAGACATGATGATGTCTCGGACTTCCTGTGGAGTTGGAGGATCGAGATTTTGGAGTGAAGAATACTGACCCCTGATCGAGTCACAAGGATCAACATTAGAGTTTTTAAAGTTAGAGGCAAATTCAGGACCAACATTTACAAAGAAATCATTGAAACCATGAGCAATATCCGTTGGGTTGGAAAGAGATCCCTTAGTATCATTCATTTCCATAGGAGTAGCTGATGATTTTTTATTGCGTTTCATAAGATGATTGATGAGGCTCCATGTTGCCTTGATGTCATTTGATGCTAATGTGAATTTATCAGAATATAATTTTTTCTTTGTTTTTCTTACTAGGGTTATGAATCGGTTTTTACATTTCTTGTATGTTTCAATATTTATGGGGGTGGGGGTTATAATGGATTTCCTATAGAGGTTATTTTTTTACGGGATAGCTTCTTTAGTTCATCTGTTATCCAGGGTTTTCCTTTAGAGTTATTATTTCTGATTGTTGTCATAATCAAAGGAAACGATGAATCAAGGGCCAAATTGAATAATTCAATAAATAATTCATAGGCTTTATTGACATCTTGCATCATGAGAACCTCATCCCATGAGGTGGAGCCAATGGCTGATTTGAAGGCGTCAAAGTTATTTCTCGAGAATTTACGGTATTTAATTGGTATATTCAAAGGAGCCATAGGCCTACTATCACTGGAAGATTCATTAAGATGAATGATTTCATTCATGTTTCGCTCAAATGGGTTGAAGACTAGAGAGTCCATGGGGGGGACAGTCGTCCCTGTATTGGTTATATCAACAGAAGCCATAGTAGATTTGCAGTAATATCACGCTTCCGATCAAGCACCAAATCCATTCATACTCGAGGTGTCTGTGCCCACACTCTCTGTCGTACAGAATTACGCATACATTCATCTCCATGCATACCGATAGGCCTACAGACACTTTTACGCACGCGAGCGCACCAATCACCGCAGACGCGCAAGTTGTCCAACACGGACAACATACAAACAGCATACACCCTCTCGCCCACCCAGTCGCGCATACACTCATAATCACAGGTTCACGCTCATTCACGCATGCACACCAAAACATTCCTTGCAACGTGCACACCAGGAACAAAAAGATTGAGAAAATAGAGAAGAGAGTCAGTCAAAAAAAGAGTCCAGAATCCTAGCGACCCATCAAAAAATGATGTCATGCTCAGGCCTACTTCCCAGCAAACAAAAAGGTTTCCAGCTTTGAGCCTATTAAAGAGTAAAGTCGGAGCGGGTGTTCCCCATGCAACAGTTTCTTGGCAAAAGACAGGTCTGAATGAATAGGAAAAATAACATCCCAAGCAGCAAGAAATTAAGCAAAGTAATTGCCAAAAAATCAGATCCCAAATCTTAGGCGTTTTAGAGCCAGAACCAGGTTGGAGTCGGCTAGACGATGATCCAGAAGGCTGCCTGAGATATAGCCTAGGCCTAGGCCTACCACCCTGCCCAGAGGGCCTCTCTGAGTGACTTCCAGTAAAGAGTTCATCCAAAATATGTGTAAAAAATAAACAGGGATAGATTAGGCAAAACAAGGCAATTCTTTTCATTTTTGACTGCCAGTGAGCACCAGACATGCTGGAAAAAAGAGTGACTTTCATCATTTATATTCGTCCAGGTCGGCCATCTCTCTTACCATCCTCACCTTCTCGTCAGCGGGTGTGGACCCGTTCAACCGTATTAGCACTTTACAGTCCCTGGTCCATGTTGACTTTATTTTATTCTTCTTCCTCAGCTGTCGTGCCTCTCTGGCTATCTCTGCATTCTTCGGTGTGAGATGTTCATTGATAAATACCTGAGTATCAACAAGCTTTTTCCATTGCCGGAGTAGGTCTGTTTTGTGTTTGCGGTTTACAAATCTCATTATTATTGCAGGTTTTGCTTTCTGATCTCTTCGTGGTAGCATATGACAGGCAGAGATGTTTCGCTTATCGAAGAATATTTCCCTGGAATGCAAAAAATGTTCTACCTGCGTTTCGATGGATTGTTGTTCCTTCAGAGTGGGGTTTTCCTCACCTGGCTTCCTCGAAACCGCTGCTGCCCAGGATCTCGGCTTAACCTCCAATCCACTTATGATCACATCCTCTTTTCTTGTGAATAGTTCTAGGTCTTCGACTCTTCGTTCAAGTTTCTGTAGCTTTTCCACTTTTTCTTCAAGAACAGTTATTTTCACCTCTTTTTCCTTTACCGTTCTTTTAAGTTCCGCAACTTCAGTCAGGAGAGACACCAGCTCTGTTTGTTTAGCCGATACTTCACTCACCTCCTGCGTCAGTTTTGTCAGTTGTTCGTTCATTTCTTTCAGAGTTTGCTCCATGAATAGATGTTCCTTTTTAGGAGGCATTACAGTCTCCTACACCACTTGGCTGTTAACTTTTTGGTTTTTGGTGGCTAAGTATTTAATAATATAAACATTCCAACAGAGAGAAGCCGCAAGGCTACACTCTCCTCTTCCGCCTAGTTCGGTATATTCGGTATATTCCAGATGTCTCATTAAAAATGCATGTCTTACGAAATTTAAAACGAAATTAGATTGAAGGCTTCACAATAGCCCACAGTCTTGTCCCGGAGGCTAGAACCTAAAGGCATATGGTGATGCAGCGTCTTTTGGTTATTACTGCTCTAGCCTTAGGAATAGCCTGCCGATGGGTCTTGTTAGAGTCCTCTAGTGGTCAAAAATGCCACTGCACCCCTCTCCTGCCTACCTCAAGCTTGACCTCCCTTGCAGGTTTCTCCAACACAGTTCTTTACAAGGCCCAATGGTGTTGTAGCCTCTTGACTGTGACCTCCTCTCTATGCGCCCTCAAGAACAGAACAGCCTATATAATACCATGGGACATCATCAGCCCTGGGCCCACAATGGTCCCACCCAAACACCTCTCTCATTGCTGCCCCAACCCACATTTTCAACATATTAATAGCTTTTTAACCACAGCCCCCCGAGCGTTCAAACAATGTGTTTAGGATCAGGAGATACGGGCACAACTGGATCCCCTGCGAATTTCATTTCAATGATTACACTAAAATTTAAATTGCTTCCAGGTCACATGACCCACTGAAGGAATGGCAAATAATACAGGGGAAATTGTGATCAGGGCACAACTCTTTTATTCCACCAGGGCGTAATGCTTAATTTTTGGCAAATATATACATTATTTTATTTATATTTCAAAAGCATCCAGGTCACATGTCCCAGGGGTTCAAAGCCAATACCAAATCATTCCAGCTTTAATCTTTATTCAGGGGACACCTCTTTATATTGATATTACTTAAATATTTAAGTGTAAAAAAAGTGTATTATTTGATTGGAAAAATAATAGATCTTTTTCAGTAGCTTCCAGGTCACTGACACAATGACTTAAAACCAAGAGGGGAGAATTCTGCTATCATTCCCACATAAGGCAGAAGTTTTCCTGTTATCAGCATGTGCTTCTTCAGGTTTCATAAATATTGTCATGGAGAAATTGGATTTATTTTATCTCCTGGAAAACAACAATTTCACTACTAATATAGGACACATGTCTTTTTATTGGTAATATGTGCTACTTTATCTTTGATAAATATTTTGATTGAAAAGTTAGAGATTTTTTAATTGCTTCAAAGTCACAAGAACCACTTACTTAAAACCGATATAGAAACATTATACCAATACTCCCAAATTCCCAGAAAGGGCACACCTTTGTGTTGACATGTGCCTCTTAATATTTTATTAAATATTGTACGGTAATTTAAAAGAAAAAAATCTTCTGTTAGTGTATGCTATGCACCAGTAGAGGGCGCTAGTGCTAGTATCTCATCAAGAGAACATCAGTGCTTGTCTCACAGTTGCAAAAAAAGCACCTGGGTGATCCCTAAGCCTTTTGGGATAATGTTCTATGTAGCAGTCATGCTTTTTTTTCTGCTGTTTTGTGTTAATGGGTCATGTGACCTGGAAGATATTCAGTTCAGTTTAAAAACTAAACTGAATCATGGGCCGAATGGATAAATGAAAGTTTGTGCCTGCGTGTTGGAAGGACCCACCTCATAACACACCTGTTCTGGAATGTATTAACATCGTAATTTTGAAGCTATTTTTTTGTGCGATGATCAAACAAAGCGTTGTGCCTTATTCTCTAAGCCATTTAAAGTATGAACTTGTTCTAGAAAGAATTCAGACATATTTTAAGGAACTAGATTTTCCCACCCACCGATAGAAGCCTATTTATCTTGAATTGAGGCTTATGGATAGAATAACAGTAATATACAGACAATATACATTATCAAACATCTGTATGAATCTTGTGTGGAATGTCATTGTTTTTATTTTTGCTCTAGCTGTCAGACTGTTTGGATTCGTGATCAAATGTAGAATTTGGACAGAATGCACAGAACAAGGCATGCTATTGTTGTTTTTTGTGTTGTTCCTCCATGTTAGGTGAGAGTAAGAACAAAGACAAATTACCTTAAATTGATTTCTGCTATGTTAAATTCGGTGGTGGTTTGCTAATTCATGTGTGGAGCTTTGATAGTTTGATAGTTTCTATTATTTGAAATGAGCCAACAGCTTCCGTTTACAGGAGCATGTTAAAAAAGTTTCAGGGTTCATATTTGACATCCAACTCTAACCAGTCCCAATTCACAGCAACTCAGTGGCCATGTCTTTCCTGTTGAATCGTATTCCATGTAATTCTTACTTGTTTCAATCATATTCAATTCAGCAGCTACTTCAGGAGCAGAAATTGTGGTTAGTTGTATTAGATGCTGTTTCTTGTTTGTACCACAAGGTGGCAGTACGTAGCTGTGTATGCTGTGGACTGCCACTGCTCCAAAGCAGGGACGCGTGTTTTCAAAGCCACGTCAATGCCGGTCTGCGTTATGCTTGAGTTGTAAACAGAGAATATGTGACAAAAATGCTTTTACATTTTACAATGAGGCTACTTAACAAATAATGATCTGCTTTGATTAATAATTGGTTTTCGCCGTCTTTGGATGTTTTCAAATGAACATTTTCTTGCGAGCCTGTTCATATTTGTCAAATGTGATGTACTTATGGACTAGTGTATGCTATGCACCAGTAGAGGGTGCTAGTGTATGCTATGCACCAGTAGAGGGGGCTAGTGTATGCTATGCACCAGTAGAGGGCGCTAGTGTATGCTATGCACCAGTAGAGGGCGCTAGTGTATCTCATCCACATCCACAGGTAGGTAGATGGTACAGAGAGCAAGAAAAATCCAGTTAGAGTTAGAGAATTACACAACTTGGTTCCATCTTCAGGTCACCAAGTTTCCAAATCTACAATTAATTGCTACAATCAGAATTTCATAATTTCTACTATTAGACACTGCCTCTATGCCAAAGGACTATTTGGAATTGATTCAGGATGAATGGCTTTATTGGGAGCAATGAAAAAAGCAGCTATTTCCTTAATGGCCTTGTCTACTGCGGTCAGATGAGATGACATTAGAGCTAGGGCATAGGTTTGGTGTTGATTTCAGGATTAATTTACAGAAAAGAGCATCAGACCTGGGGTAGATATGATAGTGCATCGTTAATGTATTGGGGCTGTTTTGCTCCCACTGGTCCTGGGGCCTTTGTTAATAGCAATGGCATTATGAACTCTACCCAAGTACCAGGACATTTTACCCAAAAAGCTGGGTAATCACACATGAAAATATCAAAGATCTGGAATGACTGTGGATGGAGGAAGGGTCTAAGATCCCTCCCCATGTGTTCTCCAGTCTTATAAGACATTACAGAAAAAGACCCTGTTATCCTTGCAAGGGGAGGGTGTCTAACATCCTGAATAGGTTGGGTCATTACTAAAATACATTCTGCATGTTGGACAGTCAGCTGAGCACTGGCATTATTTTTATTATAAAGAAACTCTTCTTCAACATTATCAATGGTCCCACATTACTGAGGTGACTGTATAGTATGTTGCTCTGTGATGGATTTGCAACCTCCAGGGTGTTATCCTGCCTCTCACCCAGTGCATGCTGGGATAGGCTCCAGCCCCCCCCCATGACGCTGACCAGAAGTGAGTGTATTAGATCATGGATGGATGGATGTGGAGTATAGGTTTATGGACCATTTAAATTCCAGACTGCTTCCTGTCAACACTGTGCTATATTGTGTATGTGCTTGTCTGTTTGTGTTAGTGTGTCTATATGTGTGTTCAGTGTGTTCTCATTTTGTGTGTTTACAGGTTGGCTGATGTGGGTCAGAACCCACATGTGGTCTAGTCTGGTCTGACGTGTTCCAGTCTCCTGAGATAGGGGGCACTGTTTCTGCACTCAGAGGGTGAGTTTAACTGGAAGCTCTGTCTCCATGTTTTGTTCACAGGGTCCAGGTAGAAAGAGCAGAAAGAGCTGTACCCAGCTGTCTGTCTATGAAGAGTGATCAATCAATGGGTACTCCATTCAACTTCAGAGGAGAGTTCACAGGTGATCAAAGGTAATGAAATAGGTTTAAATTGACACAACTGTTTAATTACACTTCAATGTCACTGTCAGCTTTCAGGTGTAGGTGGACGTTTTATATTCAGATGTGGTATGAGTTATAGCTGCAGTTGGAAGATTGCATTACATTACATTGCATTACATTAATGGCATTTGGCAGACGCTCTTATCTCGAGCAATGTACAGTTGATTAGACTAAGCAGGAGACAATGCTCGCCTGGAGAAATGCAGGTTTAAGGGCCTTGCTCAAGAGCCCAACGGCTGTGCAAATCTTATTGTGGCTACACCGGGGATTGAACCACCTACCTTGCAGGTCCCAGTCATGTAGCTTAACCACTATGCTACAGGCCGTCCCTGTTGCGTAGTGGTTTAACTGATGAGTTGACTGGTTTAACTGGAAGCTCTGTCTTTGTGTCTTGTACTACAATATATCTGCTTATATTCACAACCGTTTTTATAATAAAGCTGTGTCAACCAGAGGCAGATGGGTTCCCCCACTGAGTCAGGTTCTGCTCAAGGTTTCTTCCTATTAGCCAGGGAGTTTTTCCTTGCCACTGTTGCCCTTGGGGTACTCTTGGGGGCCAGTTCTCTGTAAAGCTGCTTTGCGACAAAGCCCCTTTGTCAAAAGCGTAATACAAATAAAAATTGATAGATTGAGTTTAACTGAAAGCTCTGTCTCCATGTTTTGTTCACAGGGTCCAGGTTGAAAGAGCAGGGTCACCTGTACCCAGCTGTCTGTCTATGAAGAGTGATCAATCAATGGGTACTCCATTCAACTTCAGAGGAGAGCTCCAAGGTGATCAAAGGTAATTAAACCAGTTCAAATCGACACATTTGTTAAAGTAAAACACCAATATTTTGCGAAATATTCCTTTTTCCTGACTTACCCAGACTTAGACGAGATGTTTGATATGATTTTCATTTTTGTGCATTCACTGGCTCTGTTTCCATGTTAGCTTATCCTGTTAGCTTAGCATAAAGACTTGAAGCCTAAAGATGTCAGTAGCCTACAGCCTTCAAAGTGAAGAAATACACCTTACAGCAACTCTGAAGCTGTCTTATTGACATGATTTATCTTGTGTATTTGAAATACACATGCGGGTTAAAAGTTAAAACGAGAGACGTTGTTTTTGGTGAAGTTAGACGGTTTGAACTCTAACCGCTGAACACACGTGTATCCTCTTCCATTTTCTACTGGTTGAACACAGTGATGTGCACCTTCTGAAGGTAGTTTTTGAACTTCTCCGAAAACAACGTTTCTCATTTAAATAAATGTTTCCTGCATGTGTATTTCAAACACACATGATAACTTGTGTAAATAAGACAGCTCCAGAGTTGCTGGAAGATGTATTTCTTCACTTTGAAGGAGGTAGGCTACTGACACCTATAGGCTTCAAGTCTTTATGCTAAGCTAACACATTTTGCTCACATGGAAACAGAGCCAGTGAATGCAAAAAAAATAAAAATGAAATCGAACATCTCGTCTGCTGGTTAAGTGAAAGATGTGTATTTCCCAAAATATTGCTGTTTTCCGTTCAATTCTTTTTAAATGTCACGGGAACATTTCAGGTATATGTGAGGTGTGTTATGTCATATTCAGATGTGCTGTGAGTTAGAGCTGCAGTCAGAGGGTGAGTTTAACTGGAAGCTCTGTCTCCAAGTTTTGTTCACAGAGTCCTGCAGTCACTGGAGTCCAGCTCTTTAGAAGAGAAGAGTTCAGAGAAATTATCTCCCCCAAAACAGGTGTGTGATCTTCTTCCTCAGAACTTCATTATTTTTTAATCAGTTATTTTCTGTGTACTGTAAATCTAATTCAAACATATAGTGGTGTGTAATGCTTCTATTTTGCATGATTTTCTTTCTACAAAATGTTTTCATTACAAATTTCTTTTTCAGCGTAACAATTTGAGTGAAAAGTTGAATCTGTGAAATTTACACACATTTCATAATTTCTTGGTATTTGGTATGTCCCCCAGCTTTAATGGCAACATGCACATGTGCTGTCTTGGACTCCACATATTTGTGCAAAACCTGATGATCCAGGTTATTCCAGCAGTATTTGACAATGTTTCAAAGAGCATCTTGTGATGTTACTGAATGCTTGGTTTCTGTCAGTCTTCTAGTGTCCCCATAAATTGAGGTTGAGGTCAGGTGGTTGTGGATTATGCAGCAATCCTTGGTTTGCACGTGGTTCTTGCGTAGCTTTGAAGTAACTTTAATTTGTTTTAATATGTTCAAAATCCTAAAAGCTTTTTTTTATTTCCACGATAAGATGAAACTGTGGTCTTTTGGATGGATATCATGAATATTTTTTATGCTTAAAATTAATAACATGCTCCACCTTTGCCAAATATTACTCATAACCATCCAAATCTCACGCATGCATGCAATCAACCTGCTTTTCATTTGAACATTTAATGTGAACTTTTAAACATTTCTGGCTTCTTTGGCACAAGGAGGTAAAAAATGATCTGAAATTAAAAATCATAAATGTTTGGGAAGAGAATCCTGAGTGGAAACAGCAGGTGAAGCTTTCGGCTGTGCACATGAAGCGCTAGTCCTAGTGCTAATGTGTTACTTTTTAATCCCTCAAAAGACAACAGCAACACAACACACCTTAATCTGTAATCCAGCTCTGCAGTGGTCCTGGCCCTGCATGGCTCACAGAAAGTCCAGACTCCTTTTGCTGGTCTCAAACACAGCAGCAGAGTAAGCCTCCAAACAGAGCCTTTTAAACCAGAAGCATTCAGCTCACTGAGCATTTACTGAATGCATTGCACAGAGCAACTCAATTCTGAGCAAATTAATTATTTATCACACTTCATATGTCTACAAAGCCTTCAAATGGGAACAAAAGCTGCACTTAAGAAATGAGAATTTGGCACTGCTGTGCGTTTGGTGTCTCAAATCATCGGTCCCTTTTCTGGCCATGTGACACAAGGCTGTGGTTGTAGTGCATTGAGTGTTTATTTCACACTGATACAGCACACCTCTTCATGTGTTTATTTCACACACTGGTACAGCACACCTCTTCATGTGTTTATTTCACACACTGATACAGCACACCTCTTCATGTGTTTATTTCACACACTGATACAGCACACCTCTTCATGTGTTTATTTCACACTGATACAGCACACCTCTTCATGTGTTTATTTCACACACTGGTACAGCACACCTCTTCATGTGTTTATTTCACACACTGATACAGCACACCTCTTCATGTGTTTATTTCACACACTGATACAGCACACCTCTTCATGTGTTTATTTCACACTGATACAGCACACCTCTTCATGTGTTTATTTCACACACTGGTACAGCACACCTCTTCATGTGTTTATTTCACACACTGATACAGCACACCTCTTCATGTGTTTATTTCACACACTGATACAGCACACCTCTTCATGTGTTTATTTCACACTGATACAGCACACCTCTTCATGTGTTTATTTCACACTGATACAGCACACCTCTTCAGGTGTTTATTTCACACTGATACAGCTGACCTCTTCATGTGTTTATTTCACACTGATACAGCACACCTCTTCTTGTGTTTATTTCAAGGATCTCACTGACTCACTGGAGAGAGAGCAGCACAGTAAGTTCTCTCTCATTGCTACTGTGTGTCCATTAGAGTGCTGACATGTGTTTAGCAAACAGATCTCACAGTGCAGTGTTCTAATTTATAGAATTCACACTTTCATGATAATGTTTTACGTTGATAATCTTACACATAGAAAAGAAGATTAAATGTCTCTGAAGGGGATTCAATGCAGGAACTTTGTGCTCAAAAGTCAGACAACTAAAGCACTGTCCCATCCGACAGACTGCCCTGAGTTTGTGCAGTAACTAAAGCACTGTCCCATCAGACAGACTGTCCTGAGATTGTGCAGTAACTAAAGCACTGTGCCATCAGACAGACTGTCCTGAGTTAGTGCAGTAACTAAAGCACTGTCCCATCAGACAGACTGCCTTGAGTTTGTGCAGTAACTAAAGCACTGTGCCATCAGACAGACTGTCCTGAGTTTGTGCAGTAACTAAAGCACTGTCCCATCAGACAGACTGTCCTGAGTTTGTGCAGTAACTAAACACTGTCCCATCAGACAGACTGTCCTGAGTTCATATTCAGGGCAGAATAGATTTAAAAATGGCCATGTGACCTTTGAAGACAGTATTTGAAGGTGTTCATTCTTATTTTACAAGTGCAGCCGTATGTACTTTTTGCTCATTAGTTTTATTTGTGATTGATTATCATTGAGAGGTCTGTAATACTGTTAAAGGTTTATAACACTGATGTGTGTAAAATACTGTGAAAACTGCTTTTCTTCTTAATCTGTTATTGAATTGTAAACTTTAATCTTATTTTAAACAGAATTATTTCTCATATTTCCTCTCTTCAGATGAATCCATTAAAAGAGCCCAGCAGGAACTGAAAACCCATCTGAAGAAGAAGTGTGAATACATATTTGAAGGTTTAGCAGTGCAGGGCCTCACAACTCTCCTCAATGAGATCTATACAGAGCTCTACATCACAGAGGGGGGAAGTGGGGGGGTCAATAATGAGCACAAGGTCAGACAGATTGAGACAGCATCCAAGAGACAAACCACCCAGGGGACTCCAATCCTCTGCAATGACATCTTTAAGCCTTTACCTGGACAAGAGAAACACATCAGAACTGTGCTTACAAAGGGCATCGCTGGCATTGGGAAAACCGTCTCTGTGCAGAAGTTTATTCTGGACTGGGCAGACGGAAAAGCCAATCAGGATGTTGATTTCATCTTTGCTCTTCCTTTCCGAGATCTGAATCTGAAGAAGGAAGGAGCATTCAGTCTGATGCAACTTCTACAACACTACTTTCCAGAACTGAAAGAGATCAAAAGTGTTGAAGGTGATGAAGTCAAAGTTGTGTTTATCTTTGATGGTCTGGATGAATGTCGACTTCCTCTACATTTCCAAAGCAATGAGATCTGCTGTGATATAACAGAGTCATCATCAGTGGATGTGCTGCTGACCAACCTCATTAAGGGGAATCTGCTTCCCTCTGCTCTCATCTGGATCACCTCCCGACCTGCAGCAGCCAATCAGATCCCTCCTGAGTGCATCCACCAGGTGACAGAGGTACGAGGGTTCAATTACCCAGAGAAGAAGGAGTACTTCAGAAAGAGAATCAGAGATCAGAAGCAGGCCAGCAGAATCATCTCACACATCCAGTCATCCCGGAGTCTCTACATCATGTGTCACATACCAGTCTTCTGCTGGATTTCTGCTACTGTTCTGGAGACAATGTTGGGTAAAGTAGAGACTGGAGATCTGCCCAAAACTCTGACTGAAATGTACACACACTTCCTGCTCATTCAGATTAATGTGAAGAATCTGAAGTATTGTGGCTCCGAAGAAACAAACCCAAAGATGTCAGCATCAGATACAGAAATCATCCTGAAACTGGGGCAGCTGGCTTTTGTACAGCTGGAAAAGGGCAATCTGATATTCTATAAAGAGGACCTGAGAGACAGTGGCATTGGTGTCAGTGAAGCTTCAGTGTACTCTGGGGTGTGCACAGAGATCTTTAAAGAGGAGCGTGGGTTGGGTCAGGAGAAGGTCTACTGCTTTGTGCATCTGAGCATTCAGGAGTATCTGGCCGCCTTGTTTGTGTTTCATTCATGTGTAAATGAGAACATAAATGTGCTCAGAGCAGATGAATCAAAACCTCACAGTGTCAGAGTGCAGCTGTCTGAGTTACACTGGAGTGCATTGGATCAGGACTTAAAGAGTGAGAACACATACCTGCACCAGCTGTCTGAGTTACACTGGAGTGCAGTGGATCAGGCCTTAGAGAGTAAGAATGGACACCTGGACCTTTTCCTCCGATTCCTTCTCGGCCTTTCTCTGGACTCCATTCAGCCGCTCTTAGGAGGACTACTGACCCAGACAGGAAGCAGATCCCCTGTGCTAGTCCCACAGACACAGACAGTAAGCAGATCCCCTGTACCAGACCCACAGACACAGACAGGAAGCAGATCAGGGAGCATCAAGAAAACAGTCTGGTTCATTAAGAAGCAGATCAAAGACGAATCTTCAGCAGAGAGGACCATCAATCTGTTCCACTGTCTGAATGAACTGAATGACAACTCTGCAGTGGAGGAAATCCAGAATTCCCTGAGATCAGGAAAACTTTCTGATAAAGAGCTGCAACCCCACCAATGTTCAGCTCTGGCCTTTGTGTTACTGATGTCAGAGACGATCCTGGATGAGTTTGACTTGAAGACCTACAACCCATCAGAAGCAGGTCGTCACAGACTGGTACCAGTAGTCAGGAACTGCAGGAAGGCCAAGTGAGTTTTATGTAATTATTCATGTTGATGATTGACAGCATATTTTCATACTTTATCATTCTAGTCAGAATAAAGTGCAATACAATTGTCAGGCCGCTGAAAATTTGATTATAATTTCCAATATGCCATCATTTAGTGTTCTGAACCCAGAACATAAACAGCATCAAATGCAAAAACTCCTCACTTATATATTTTGTTTAATTTAATTTACGATTATTATTTCCATAGATCAGCTGTCTAATAAATGATGACTTTGTTGAAAGTGAAAGGCTTTAGGGGGGAGAAAGGGGGGATTTCAGGTTCATCCTGTAATCTCAGTTTTTATGTAGTTTCAGTGTTTTTTAAAAACTATTCCCCACACCTCTAGGGCAGCAGTAATGTTCAGTGCACGGTAACCCACCATCTCCCACACATAGGTGCTGATGATTCGAATAAGGACGAGTAGTGGAGAGGAGTGAAAGAGAGGGAGATTAATATTATTGGTATATCTAGTGCTATGTGTGTGAACTTGCAAATTAAGGCGGATTAGATCCTGGCAAGGTTTTGGCAGGGATTCAGGATGAGGCAAATATTTGTAGCTGAAAGAGCATGTCATTTGAATGTTCATATCACAAATGGACAGTAAATTCACTTCGCTCATAATGGTTAGAGTAATTAGTCTTATAATTTATTTCTGCAAAATGGAGATTCTGTGAAGAGAGGTGGGGTATGTGGCGGCCTTTGCAATATTACAGTGTAGAAGATAAGGGGAAATGAGGCTGTAGTTCAGAGTTAAGACAGGACTGGTGAACCCAATGATGGATTTTATGGATTATGGGTGATTTTGTTACTTCTACAGACTAAGTGTATGTGATCATTCCAGTTTAACGTTTCATCAATGAACATGACAAAAAATTTGGCTGACCGGACATGTGATATTTCATAACCATCAATAAGTACTTTAAAAATTGATTCACAACATTTATTTTTCCTGAAAATGTATCACTTTTCTGCACAAAGTAATAAAATTAAAATGCAGATATGACACAGCTGGAAACAAACATAGTCGAGGGCAAGTCTGACTCCCTGCCAGAATTTGACTCATCAATTTATTAATTGTTTCTGAGGATAGATGGACAATTCTGTGCCATGGTCCATATTGGTACTTTCGCATTTAAAATGGTGGGAACACTGTTGTCACAGTTAGAATCTTTATGAACAATCTTAGAAGAAATACAGTTTTGTTTGCTGGTATGTCTCTGTTCTGGAAGCCTGCCAGTGAAAACAGCCATATCATATTATATCTTTAAAACTGGTGGAGGTTAGGGGTCACTGCTGTCCCTCGGCTGTGGCAGGTAGCTACATACTGTGCTGCCAAATGTGCACAGGATTTGTAATAATTGATGGATTTGTAATAATTGTGTCTCTGGTATAGCTGGGAAGTTTGGGTATATATTTTTTAATTTGGGAAAGAGAAGTTCTGGAATTTCTATGTATTTGTCACAACGGGTTAGAAAGTGCAGCTCTGCCTCCATGTCCTGTTTGTCACAGTGGTAGCATTGTTTTTGTTTTTGTTGCTTTATAATTTAGTTGATTCTAACAGGTTGGTTTGGTATGGATTTGTCCTGGATGGTGTTAGTGGGGGTTAGTGAACTGAGCCTCAGGACTGGATGGTGTTAGTGGGGGTTAATGAACTGAGCCTCAGGGCTGGATGGTGTTAGTGGGGGTTAGTGACTGAGCCTCAGGGCTGGATGGTGTTAGTGGGGGTTAGTGACTGAGCCTCAGGGCTGGATGGTGTTAGTGGGGGTTAGTGACTGAGCCTCAGGGCTGGATGGTGTTAGTGGGGGTTAGTGAACTGAGCCTCAGGGCTGGATGGTGTTAGTGAGGGTTAGTGACTGAGCCTCAGGGCTGGATGGTGTTGGTGGAGGTTAGTGAACTGAGCCTCAGGGCTGGATGGTGTTAGTGGGGGCTAGTGAACTGAGCCTCAGGGCTGGATGGTGTTAGTGGGGGTTAGTGAACTGAGCCTCAGGGCTGGATGGTGTTAGTGGGGGTTAGTGACTGAGCCTCAGGACCAGCTGGTTGAGGGGACTCTTCTCTGGGCTCAGCTCTTGGCATTGCAGGGCTTTGTAATGGTATGAGTGGGGGTCGCTGTTTTTGAAATGTTTCCAAATCTGTATTGCCCCCTTTTGTATTTTGATTAATAATGGATATTGGCCTAATTCTGCCCTGCATGCATTGTTTGCCGTTTTCCGTTTGTACTTATAAGATGTTCTTACAAAACTCTGCATGCAGGGTTTCAGTTGGGTGTTTGTCCTATTGAGCAAAATCTTGCTTTGTAAGCGGACCCCACACTTCACTGCCATATGGGGCAATTGGTTCAATTAGATTAACCAAATATTAATTCTGATTGGGATTTCAATGCTGATCTTTTTCTTTATGGCATAGAATGCCCTACATGCCTTCTCTTTCAGTTCATTTATTGGCATGTTGAAATTTCCGGAACATTTCATATTTAGGCCTAAATAGTTATAGTTTGTGCAGTTTGTGCTGTGTTCTATGTGGTTTGTCCCTATTCTGTGTGTTTCCCTGAGATCTGGATCTTTTTTGGAAAATCATTATCTTTGACTTTTTCACGTTTACCGTCAGGGTCCAGGTCTGACGGTATTTCTCTAGCAGATCCAGGCCCTGCTGTAAACCCTGTGCTGTGGGCGACAGCACACGGCTTACATATTTTTCTATTAGGGTGTGTGGGGTGTAAATATGATCAGCTATGCAGTGTTTTGGTAAGACTCCAATTTGTCTTTTACTCAAGACATTGTGCTCATTAATGAAGTCTATGAGTCTTGTATTCATAATGCTACAGAGAACCTTCCCCAGATTACTCTTCACACAAATGCCTTGGTAAATGTTGTGATCCAATTTATTTCCACTTGTAAAGATTGGGGTTATAAGTCCTTGATTCCAGATGTCAGGGAAGTAACCCACGCTCAGAACCAAGTTAAATAATTTTAGAATAGCCTGTGAAACTGGTGTGTTTTAGCATCTCATTTAATATGCCATCAGGTCCAGATGCTTTTTTTTGGTTTGAGGACCTGCAGTTTCTCCAGTAGCTCCTGGCCAGTAATGGAGGAATCCAGTGGGTTTTGGTTATCTTTTACTGCTAGTGATTGTAACTTCTGTTGGATGTGTTTTTGTTCTGATGCTGTGTTGAGGTGTATTTTGAAGTGTTTTGAAGTGTTCAGTCCATATCTCCGTTTTGAATGGCCAATTGTTACATTTACATTTACATTTTAGTCATTTGGCAGACGCTTTTAATCCAAAGCGACTTACAAGTGCATAGGTTCTACCATAAGTCAGAGCATCACATCCAGAAACTAGCAAAATACACAGGAAATGCTGTTCTAAACATAGTTGTCATCAGAAGTGCATTTAAAAAAAAAAAAAAAATTTTTAAAAATTTTTTTGGGGGGGGGGGGGGTTAGACAAGGATAGGGATATCAGAAAGGAGGGGCAGGGGAAATCAGGAGGGAGGACTAAGGTAGAGTTTGAAAAGGTGGGTTTTGAGTCTGCGTCGAGATAGGGGGAGGGATTCTGCTGTTCTGACAGTGGTAGGCAAGTCATTCCACCACTTCAGTTTTGATTTATTCAGTGTTTTCCCATTTTCCCAGAATGTGTTAGTATTAATGGATTCCTCAATTAGTGTCAGCTGTTTATGGGTATACAAGGCTTTTTTGGTTGTGAACATGTATTTGTAGTGTTTGTGTCTCACAGTAACAGAGGCGCAAATCAGGGTTTAATGGGTCTCTGTGTTTCCACAGTTTTTTCCTAATATTTTGACATTATGTATCAAACCAGTTGTCGTCTTTGGATTGTATTTATTTATTACTTCATATTTTCAATTCAGATATGTTAGCAGTTTTCCTATGAAATGGATATTTTTCACTGCCTGATTTACGCCTTCTGTACTGTGAGCATATGTGGTTTCCAGAAAGGTGTCTAATAATGTTTGAATTTTTTGGGTGCCAATTGCTTTCTGGAACTGTTCTGTACTGTTTTTCTGCCCATCTGTATGATTTTGGAAGTTTGAACAGCTTACTGGGCGGTGTGTGTGTGGTGGTGTTAGTTTCTGTCCTTTTCAGATACACAGTAATTTGGCTGTGATCAGACAGAGGGGTTAGTGGCTTGGCAGTAAATGCACTGAAAGAGAAGGGGTCTACATCTGTGACCATGTAATCAACTGTACTGTGGCCAGGAGGTGAGCAATAGGTGTATCCTCCTAAAGAGTCTCCTACCGTTGACAATGTACAGACTCAGGCTACGTCAGAGCTGCAGGAGTAACCCTGTCATGGTTGTTTCTTTGGAGGATATTCCAATTGTTGCAGGATTTTTGGCCGCTACTGTAGTTGTCTCCCTCTGTGCTGGTGAAATCCAGCAGGGTTCCGGTTCTGGAGTTCAGATCCCCACAGATGAGTACATTCCCCATGGCCTGGAAATGACACATTCTTTCTGCAGGTTGGGGAACATTTCTTCACAGAAATAAGGGGAATCTGAAGGAGGAATTTAGACTGCACAGAGAAACTCATCTTTTGGTTCAAAATTATTTTTAGATTTTCAACCATAAGTAATTTTTTCCTTTTTTGATGGGCTCAATTAGTTTTTGTAGTTCAGATTCATACCAAATTATTAGTCCCCCTGAGTCTCGAGTCTTCAATCTGGCTCTTTGAACCAAAAATTGAAGAGCTCAGTCCCTGGATATTCCACATGCTAATCGAAATAAATGTCATACTGTGGTAACTGTTAATGATTACAATTGTTTTGAATGAGACAAACAATATAGAAAAGAAACAATGTATTATATTCAGGCTGAAGGGATATAAACCTTTTTAACTCTGCCTTTATCAACAATATACAGCGGGTAAAATAAGTATTGAACACGTCACCATTTTTCTCAGTAAATATATTTCTAAAGGTGCTACTGACATGACATTTTCACCAGATGTCGGTAACAACCCATGCAACCCACACATGCAAAGAAACAAACCTTAGATGTCCATAAATTAAGTTATGTGTAATAAAGTGGAATGACACAGGGAAAAAGTATTGAACACACTTAGTTACATTTAGTTAATATTTTGTACAAAAGCCTTTGTTGGTAATAACAGCTTCAAGACGCCTCCTGTATGGAGAAACTAGTTGCATGCATTGCTCAGGTGTGATTTTGGCCCATTCTTCCACACAAACAGTCTTCAAATCTTGAAGGTTCCGTGGGCCTCTTCTATGAACTCTAATCTTTAGTTATTTCCATAGATTTTCTATTGGATTCAAGTCAGGTGATTGGCTGGGCCATTCTAGCAGCTTTATTTTCTTTCTCTGAAACCAAGTGAGTGTTTCCTTGGCTGTGTGTTTGGGATCATTGTCTTGCTGAAATGTCCACCCTCGTTTCATCTTCATCATCCTGGTAGATGGCAGCAGATTTTTATCAAGAATGTCTTGGTACATTTTTCCATTCATCCTTCCTTCAATTACATGAAGTTTGCCAGTGCCGTATGCTGAAAAACAGCCCCACATCATGATGTTCCCACCTCCAAACTTCACTGTTGGTATGGTGTTTTTGGGGTGATGTGCCATTTGACCTCCAAACATGGTGTGTATTATGGCATCCAAAGAGTTCAATTTTGGTCTCATCTGACCAGACTATATTCTCCCAGTATTTCACAGGCTTGTCTAAATGTTGTGCAGCAAACTTTAAACGAGCTTCAACATGTTTTTTCTTCAGCAATGGAGTCTTGCGTGGTGAGCGTGCATACAGACTATGGCTGTTGAGTGCGTTACTTATTGTTTTCTTTGAAACAATTGTACCTGCTAATTCCAGGTCTTTCTGAAGCTCTCCACAAGTGGTCCTTGGCTCTTGGACAACTCTTCTGATAATTCTTTTGACTCCTCTGTCAGAAATCTTGTGAGGAGCACCTGGTCGTGGCCGGTTTATGGTGAAATGATGTTGTTTCCACTTCCGGATTATGGCCCCAACAGTGCTCACTGGAACATTCAGAAGTTTAGATATCCTTCTGTAACCAATGCCATTAGTATGTTTTGCAACAATAAGGTTGCGAAGGTCTTGAGAGAGTTCTTTGCTTTTACCCATCATGAGATGTTTCTTGTGTGACACCTTGGCAATGAGACACCTTTTTATAAGCCATCAGTTGGGACCGAACCAGCTGATATTAATTTGCACTGACAAGGGGCAGGATTGCTTTCTGATTACTGATAGATTTCAGCTGTTGTCTTGGCTTTTGGTGCCTTTTTGCACCTCCATTTCTTCATGTGTTCAATACTTTTTCCCTGTGTCATTCCATTTTATTACACATAACTTAATTTATGGACATTGAGGTTTGATTTCTTTGCATGTGTGGGTTGCATGGGTTGTTACCGACGTCTGGTGAAAATGTCATGTCAGTAGCACCTTTAGAAATATATTTACTAAGAAAAATGGTGACATGTTCAATACTTATTTTACCCGCTATATACGTATTTCAAGAATATGACAATATTCATTCAGGAAAAAATAGAAACACATTTTTATTTATTTATTTTTTTTCCCCTCTATCCACTCAGCTTTGTACAGATGTACATGAGCAGCTGTTTGATCTCACCCATGTACTCAGAGTAATTTGGGCCTCGCAGGGCTTCAGCGTAGCTGTGTGGGCTGTGTTGTGGGGCGGGGTCCTGGGGGGGTGAGTCGAGCCGGGGCTGGGCTGGTGGGTCTGTGAGAGGCAGTGTGCTTGGTTGGGGTGCTGGGTCTGTGAGAGGCAGTGTGCTTGGTTGGGGTGGTGGGGGTAGTGTGCTTGGTTGGGCTGGTGGGTCTGTGAGAGGCAGTGTGCTTGGTTTGGCTGGTGGGGGTAGTGTGCTTGGTTGGGCTGGTGGGGGTAGTGTGCTTGGTTGGGCTGGTGGGTCTGTGAGAGGCAGTGTGCTTGGTTTGGCTGGTGGGGGTAGTGTGCTTGGTTGGGCTGGTGGGGGTAGTGTGCTTGGTTGGGCTGGTGGGTCTGTGAGAAGCAGTGTGCTTGGTTGGGCTGGTGGGGGTAGTGTGCTTGGTTGGGCTGGTGGGGGTAGCGTGCTTGGTTGGGCTGGTGGGGGCAGTGTGCTTGGTTGGGGTGGTCCATTCAGGTGGGCTGGGTGAGGTTGGTATCCCGGTCCTTTGTTGGGTGCGATGGCAGACCAGCGATCTCGGACAGAATCCGAAATTTCATGTCAGTAGCACCTTTAGAAATATATTTACTGAGAAAAATGGTGACGTGTTCAATACTTATTTTACCCGCTGTATATGTATTTAAAGAATATGACAATATTCATTCAGAAAAAAATAGAAACACTTTTTTATTTTTATTTATTTATTTTTTTTCCCCTCTATCCACTCAGCTTTGTACAGATGTACATGAGCAGCTGTTTGATCTCACCCATGTTGTCAGAGTAATTTGGGCCTCGCAGGGCTTCAGCGTAGCTGTGTGGGCTGTGTTGTGGGGCGGGGTCCTGGGGGGGGTGAGTCGGGCCGGGGGTGGGCTGGTGGGTCTGTGAGAGGCAGTGTGCTTGGTTGGGCTGGTGGGTCTGTGAGAGGCAGTGTGCTTGGTTGGGCTGGTGGGGGCAGTGTGCTTGGTTGGGCTGGTGGGGGCAGTGTGCTTGGTTGGGCTGGTGCATTCAGGTGGGCTGGGTGAGGTTGGTATCCTGGTCCTTTGTTGGGTGCGATGGCAGACCAGCGATCTCGGACAGAATCCGAAGTGCATCTTTGGTTCTGGGACACCAAATCTTTGGTACTTTTTGGCCAGGAAAAAGCTGCCCCTCGTTTATAAACTTCCCGCTGGAGTCTATTAAAATGGCCACCTCTGTGTCTTTTTGTGCGATCTGTTTGTTTGAGGGATTGTGTGCTTTAGGGTGTGTGGGCTCTCTGGTGGCTGTTTTGGGTGAGTTTCTATCTTGTGTTCGAGGGATTGTGTGCTTTAGGGTGTGTGGGCTCTCTGGTGGCTGTTTTGGGTGAGTTTCTATCTTGTGTTCGAGGGATTGTGTGCTTTAGGGTGTGTGGGCTCTCTGGTGGCTGTTTTGGGTGAGTTTTTATCTTGTGTTTGAGGGGCAGGTGTCTTGTTCTCCTCGCTGGGCTTGGTCTGTGAGGGTGTGAGGGGCTGTGTGTCGGTGTGGGCAGTGCCAGGGGCAGGAGCAGTGGCAGGGGCAGGGGCAGGAGCAGGGGCAGGGGTAGGGGCAGTGATGGAGTGCAGCTGCTCCCTCAGGCTCTCTATGGGCTTGTCTCTGTCTTGCAGCTGCTCTCTGACCCCTGACAGTTGTCTCCTCAGTTCCTCCCTCCCTTTATGAGGGATGGTCCCTTTCTCATCACCTGCTTTACCTCTGCCCGTTCCCTCTTTAGCCCCTCCTTGTCTTCCTGAAGAGCATCTCCCTCATCTTTGTGTTTCCCCACAAATATTTTAAGTTGGTTTCTCAGCTGGCTGAGCTGGTCCTCCAGAAGCTGTGAGTCTGTGTTGGTGGGGATGTGGGTCAGTACCTACTCCTTCAGCTCAGTGAGCTCCACCTCCAGCACCTCTAATCTGCCCCGCAGTGCTATGGAGTTGTTCGGCTTAGGTCAGGGGGTCCTGATCTGTGTGCTCACCGTTGCAGATTTGAGTGGGTTTGTCCCTCTCAGGCTCAGTGTGTGAATTGCCTTTTTTGTGCCCAGGGATGAGGGGGGTGTGCTGGCATTTTCATTTTTTTCCATCTCTGCCAACTTTTGTACCATGCTTCACTGCCCTGCACCGTTATGGTGCCATTTTGGTAGATGTTAATAGTCTGGCAGCAGTTTTCCGGGTCTTTCTCTTCATCTGCGAAGGTGAGAACTTGTCGCCCCTTACATATGTCTCTTAACAATGTGTGGGTAATGTGCACACACAGCTCTGTGTACAGCAGCAGGTTGTTGGTAGCACTTTTGCCCTTGCTCTGAGAACAATCTGCAAACAGTGTCTCTGGGCTTTCCCTCTGTAGTTTAAGTTTGTGCTGTGTTCAGAGGTCACTCCTTCAGGGTATAGAAAGGGGCCGGCCTTAACTGCTGCTGCAGCCTGTAACTATGGCAACCATCCGACAACAATGTTGGAGCTAGAGGAGAGCCCAACTGCCACTTTCCAACTGTCAAATTACTGTCAAAAAACAACAGCGAGATGTCCTGTGTTTTAACAATAATTATTTTAATCAAACTTATTCTTTCTTTTATATTTTAACCTATTTAAACTGTTCCTTTCACTATTATATATATATATATATATATATATATATATATATATATATATATATATATATACATACATATATATATACATACATATATATATATATATATAGACATACAGTCAGGTCCATAAATATTGGGACATCAACACGATTCTCCTCTTTTTGGCTCTGTACACCACCACAATGGATTTGAAATTAAACGAACAAGATATGCTTTAACTGCATACTTTCAGCTTTAATTTGAGGGCATTTACATCCAAATCAGGTGAACGGTGTAGGAATTACAACAGTTTGTATATGTGCCTCCCACTTTTTAAGGGACCAAAAGTAATGGGACAATTTGCTTCTCAGCTGTTCCATGGCAAGGTGTGTGTTATTCCCTCATTTATCTCATTTACAAGGAGCAGATAAAAGGTCTTTAAGTTAATTTCAAGTGTGCTATTTGCATTTGGAATCTGTTGCTGTCAACTCTCAATATGAGATCCAAAGAGCTGTCACTATCAGTGAAGCAATCCATCATTCGGTTGAAAAATCAAAACAAACCCATCAGAGAGATAGCAAAAACATTAGGTGTGGGCAAATCAACTGTTTGGAACATTCTTAAAAAGAAAGAACGCACCGGTGAGCTCAGCAACACCAAAAGACCCGGAAGACCACGGAAAACAACTGTGGTGGATGACAGAAGAATTATTTTCCTGGTGAAGAAAAACCCCTTCACAACAGTTGGCCAGATCAAGAACACTCTCCAGGAGGTAGGTGTATGTGTGTCAAAGTCAACAATCAAGAGAAGACTTCACCAGAGTGAATACAGAGGGTTCACCACAAGATGTAAACCATTGGTGAGCCTCAAAAACAGGAAGACCAGATTAGAGTTTGCCAAACAACCTCTAAAAAAGCCTTTACAGTTCTGGAACAACATCCTATGGACAGATGAGACAAAGATCAACTTGTACCAGAATGATGGAAAGAGAAGAGTATGGAGAAGGAAAGGAACTGCTCATGATCCAAAACGTACCACCTCATCAGTGAAGCATGGTGGTGGTAGTGTCATGGCGTGGGCATGTATGGCTGCCAATGGAACTGGTTCCCTTGTATTTATTGATGATGTGACTGTGGACAAAAGCAGCAGGATGAATTCTGAAGTGTTTTGGCAATATTATCTGCTCATATTCAGCCAAATGCTTCAGAACTCATTGGACGGCGCTTCACAGTGCAGATGGACAATGACCCGAAGCATACTGCGAAAGCAACCAAAGAGTTTTTTAAGGCAAAGAAGTGGAATGGTATGCAATGGCCAAGTCCATCACCTGACCTGAATCTGATTGAACATGCATTTCACTTGCTGTAGACAAAACTGAAGGGAAAATGCCCCAAGAACAAGCAGGAACTGAAGACAGTTGCAGTAGTGGCCTGGCAGAGCATCACCAGGGATGAAACCCAGCGTCTGGTGATGTCTATGAGTTCCAGACTTCAGGCTGTAATTGACAGGAAAGGATTTGCAACCAAGTATTAAAAAGTGAAAGTTTGATTTATGATTGTTAGTTTGTCCCATTACTTTTGGTCCCTTAAAAAGTGGGAGGCACATATACAAACTGTTGTAACTACACCGTTCACCTGATTTGGATGAAAATACCCTCAAATTAAAGCTGAAAGTCTGCAGTGAAAGCACATCTTGTTCGTTTCATTTCAAATCCATTGTGGTGTAAATGTAAATGTAAAAAAATGTGTATCAGTCGCCAAAGTGGTTAGTTAGCTCACCTCGTTATTCACGGAGAAAAAACAACAGACCACCATCTTTTTCTTTGGTTTAGGAACACTCGCTGACCATTTATTTTTCCCCTTTTACGCATGCTCATAATACCATCCCTTTTAAACAGTGCACGTAGGCACGCTCTAATAATGATGCGTAGGCTATTCAACATGACTTTGCTCTCATATTGTCACATATGTTTAACACTCCCACTCAAAGACATGTTTATAGCTCTATACAGTAGTATACAAAAACAAAACAAAAATACAGAACTCCAAAAATAAAACATTTGGCATAATGGCAGTATTCTAAAACCTGTACATCTGCCTGCCAGTTTACATTACTCTCCAAACAAATACCCTTTGAACCTCTCAAATTTAGCCTTCGTCACTGGATTGGTAAGGACATCAGCAACCATATCTGCAGTGGAGCAGTATTCTAGACATTTTTCAGCTAGACATTTTTCAGCAGAGGTCTATCGTGTATCAGTCGCCAAAGTGGTTAGTTAGCTCACCTCGTTATTCACGGAGAAAAAACAACAGACCGCCATCTTTTTCTTTGGTCTAGGAACACTCGCTGACCATTTATTTTTCCCCTTTTTACGCATGCTCATAATACCATCTCTTTTAAACAGTGTTTAACAGCTTCTTTGCTGAGCTTCTTAGCTTATTTTCCTTTTCTTGGAAATAAACTTAATCGAATTTATATTTTACTTAATAGGTTTAGTTTTTAACCATTTTCATTCGTCTCATCCTAAACAAAATTAAATCATATAAATTCAGGAGCTCATCTTCAGCATCTTAAACATGTCCCTCTGTCTCTGTCTGTCTCACCCTTCCAAAAAACATTAATTTATCGTGTTCAAATGTAAAAATCAGGGCTAGTAACATTTCAGGTGAGTTGATATTTTATGTTGTGAGCCCAGCTGGCTTGTGTTCCACCACTGCCATTGCTCTGGCTCTGGTAAAAAGCATATCACACACAATTGGGCTGGTGGGGGTAGTATGCTTGGTTGGGCTGGTGGGGGTAGTGTGCTTGGTTGGGGTGGTGCATTCAGGTGGGCTGGGTGAGGTTGGTATCCCGGTCCTTTGTTGGGTGTGATGTGTCTGAGGTGGGCTGGGTGGTGAGGGGGGTCCTGGGCGGTGCAGGAGGGCTCTGCTGGGCGGTGCTGGAGACTCTTCTTTTGTTGCCAGAGCGTCTGCTGAGTGCCACGTCTTTCAGCGTCTTGGCAAACTCCCCGACTGCTGACTTGAAGAGGTGAACCTGGTCGTGCAGGTCCCAGGGTCCGATGGTGGGGTGATGAGCCAGGTGCACGTTGGGTAGCAGAGCGCAGCCTCTGGAGATGTATAGTGAGGGGGTGGAAGTCCCTGCGGGGCAGGAGGGCTGAGATGGTGATTTTGGAGTTGGGGAAGCTCTCTCAGGCCCTCTCTGCCACTCTCCTGAGCAGAGCCCCCACCCTCTCCTGCTCTTCCCTCAGGTCATTTGTGCCTGTGTGGATGATGATGTGTTTGGAGGAGCTGAAATCAGGCTCGGGCAGAATCCGAAGTGCATCCTTGGTCCTGGGACACCAAATCTTTGGTACTTTTTGGCCAGGAAAAAGCTGCTCCTCGTTTATAAGCTCCGTTGGAGTCTATTAAAATGGCCAACTCTGTGTATTTTTGTGCGATCTGTTTGTTTTAGGGATTGTGTGCTTTAGGGTGTGTGGGCTCTCTGGTGGCTGTTTTGGGTGAGTTTTTATCTTGTGTTTGAGGGGCAGGTGTCTTGTTCTCCTGGCTGGGCTCAGTCTGTGAGGGTGTGAGGGGCTGTGTGTCGGTGTGGGCAGTGCCAGGGGCAGGAGCAGGAGCAGGGGCAAGAGCAGGGGCAAACTGCATCACGCTGAGATGGCCAACGCTGTCCTGCAGTTCTATAAGACAATCAGCAGGGAGGTTGTTCCACGCAGTACTGTGCAAGACTTCTGTGTATATGTAGTTTTGCTGCTTACCCCTTTTTAATCTTCTAAAAATCTTTGTTATTGTTCTTCACAAATCTTGTGTTTTTGAGTGATTGTGTGCTTTAGGGTGTGTGGGCTCTCTGGTGGCTGTTTTGGGGGAGTTTTTATCTTGTGTTTGAGGGATTGTGTGCTTTAGGGTGTGGGCTCTAGTGGCTGTTTTGGGGGAGTTTTTATCTTGTGTTTGAGTGGTTGTGTGCTTTAGGGTGTGTGGGCTCTCTGGTGGCTGTTTTGGGTGAGTTTTTATCTTGTGTTTGAGGGATTGTGTGCTTTAGGGTGTGTGGGCTCTCTGGTGGCTGTTTTAGTATTAATGGATTCCTCAATATTTAGGTTGTGAGCCCGGCTGGCTTGTGTTCCACCACTGCCATTGCTCTGGCTCTGGTAAAAAGCACATCACACACAAGACACACAAGACACACACATATCACACACAAGACACACAAGACACACACATATCACACACAAGACACACAAGACACACACATATCACACACAAGACACACACATATCACACACAAGACACACACATAACACACACATATCACACACAAGACACACAAGACACACACATATCACACACAAGACACACACATAACACACACATATCACACACAAGACACACAAGACACACACATATCACACACAAGACACACAAGACACACACATATCACACACAAGACACACAAGACACACACATATCACACACAAGACACACACATAACACACACATATCACACACAAGACACACAAGACACACACATATCACACACAAGACACACACATAACACACACATATCACACACAAGACACACAAGACACACACATATCACACACAAGACACACAAGACACACACATATCACACACAAGACACACAAGACAGTGGGTGGAAACCTGGCAAATTAAATACAATGTAACTAAATGTGAAGTTCTATTACATGTAGGAAATAAAAACATAAGGCAGGATGGCTGGTACGGAATTGGAAGGTGCTCAAGTTGAAAAAGACTTATGGGTAATAGTTGATCAAAGCATTTCAGGTTCTAGTGAATGTGCGGTAGCAGTGATGCTGGCCAAAAGGATGCTAGGATACATAGCCAAGAGTATTGAGTATAAATAAAAAGGAAGTTATACTCGCCTTACGATGCCCTTGTTAGAAAACACTTTGATTACTGGGACTGCACTTTAAGAAAGATATAGATGTGCTGGCAAAGGTTCAGACAATGTATACAAGATAAAAGTTCTTAAGAAAGACTTAAGATGCTTAATCTCAGTAAAAGGAGATTTTGGGGGGATTTGATTGAGGCTTTTAAATTCATGCAGAAAGGGGTGTGTCTCCAATTAAAAAGAAAGAAATCATGTTAAAAAAAAAAGACCCTTCGATTTCTCATGAATTATGCACAGTTTTGTCTTTGGGATCTTAGTATTTCTAACAGCAACAGCACAGTGGTCTCTTAGGTCATTGCAGAAAACACCAATATCAGATAATTTGTGAGGAACATTCGTCATTTTTAAGTCAATGAGAGTAGCTCAAAGATTTAAAATCATCAGACACTGGTCGTAACCCAGTTCAATCAAGTCATTTTGCTACAGTGCAGTGGATAGACTATCATTGGTGGCAGAAGGGGGTCTATAGCAACCAACAACAGTAATACAATGTTCTTTAGCCATTTCAAGATTTAGTGCAAAAAATGTAAATGTTTGCAAACAGATTTGGATATTAACAGATACTGTATTAACATGAAATTTGGATTTTACCAAAATCACTATTCCACTCCATCTCTTGGGTCGGTCGGTACAGAAAACATTGTAGCCGTTATTAGAAATATGGTGATTTAAAATATTTTTGCAAAGCCATGTTTCTGATCACAGAATTAGATCAGCATCCGTAGATTTAGCTTAGATTAGGATCATGTCTAATTTCGGAAGTAAACTGCGTACATTCAAATGAATAACGCAGAGACCAGACCTACATTTAAAATCAGCTGGGGTGCAACTAAACATCTCTGTCTCGCCAAAGTGAACAAGAAAGTCCTGTGGAAGCAACAAAATCTGAAGGAGAGTTCTTTGAGATTGTGAATCAGTTTTTTAAAACACAGGCTGAGAATGCACCCAGCTTGTTTGGTTGAGAGAGTTTGGGAAAAAGCAAGACGGTGGTTGCTCAATTTGTATATTTGTGCGAGTTTCACCACACAGGACGACCAGCTGGGAGCGCACATTGTCAGAATCACATGCCCAACAATGGTCGCCTTCATTGCCATCCCACTCAATTACCAAACTGAGCAAGGCAAGGATGACAATCATTGTCCAGGAATAATAAAAATACAAATAAATACTATCAGCAATCCTGCAAAGGTAGCTCACAACAAGGCCACAACTCGCCCAAGAAAGACAGCCTCGCCTGACAGTCACCACTCCACACCAAGCTCCCAGGTCAACACTGCTAGCTCCACCGACACATCAGCCAAGCTCCCAGGTCAACACTGCTAGCTCCACCGACACATCAGCCAATCTCCCAGGTCAACACTGATAGCTCCACTGACACATCAGCACAGCGGGAGAGCGGAGGGCTTACCCACTGAATTGGCTGCATTAAGGAGATGCAGGTAACTGGGGTCAGGATCTGCAGCAGAATGGATGAAGAGCGATGGGCTGATCAGTCAGGCAGGCAGGCGGTAGGCCAAGCACCATAATAATAAGGGGCTGTCACTTACTGCTGCCTCAGCCGGTTGTGCACCCACCGCACCTACAACTTCTAGGGACAGTGCCTCTGCTGGTTGTGGTGAACCAGCTACAGTGTGGGAGGAAAGTGTCAGAGACAACAGACAGCAGCAGCCCACCACAAATCAGACACCCAAGACAGGACAGGAGACAGTCCTCCCCTGGAGCAATGCAGGATTAAGGGCCTTACTCTAGGGCCCAACAGCTACGCGGATCTTATTGTGGCTACACCGGGAATCGAACCACCGACCTTGTGGATCCCAGTCATGTTCCTTAACCACTATGCTACAGGCCGCCCATTTTATTTGTGAAGTGCTTTTCCCAAGCTCAAAGCGCAGTACAGTACAAGCATTAATAAAGTACATTTAGACTGTTATAATATTATATCGTTTAAAATTGATGCGACATTAGCTGTTTTTGCAGATTATCAGTGTTCCCCAAAAATATATAATTATAATTTCTAAACACTTGGCTGTGAAGAAGCTCAGCCAAAAACTACCTCGATTGACCAGCAGAGGTCACCCGCTAGCTATACCCACTGCTCGACCGGAGGGTGCGAGGTGTGCTGAAATTCGTAAATTACATTACATTACATTATTGGCATTTGGTATATGTCCCGAAAGGAACAGTATTCATCATGCACATCTGACGCACAGACATCATCACCAGAATAAGCTGCTAGCTCGTTTATATATTGTATTGAATCTCAGGCGAAGAAATACTTGGGGCTAAGGGCGTGATATTTCGATGCCATTTCCCTCACATCAGCAAATCTCGTCTTCGTCTGTGTTATAAACACGTCAAGAACCTGGAAGTATGTCTGTACTTTGAAACGGGCCTGAGGATTTAACCTGGGCTCATCAATTGACTCATCAAACCCTCTCCTTTTTTCCTTACTCGAACATCGGCATATTCTGTATTTGGCCTGCAGTAGCTCGAGCCCCAGCTACAGTTAAAGTAATTGAGGTTTTTTACGCCACTCTCACAATAAGGGGTGAGAGAACCCTACTAAAAGAATCACCGATGAGCCCTGCACAAGTGCTATTCAATCAAACGAATCAGATGAATCAGATGGACGCTGATATTCTTAGAAAATGACGAATCTCTGTTTATTTATACAATTCATGAATAATAATAAAAACATATTGGTTGGACCGGGCAATGGCTCGTAGGAGCTGAGAGGTGGACACTTGTACCACAGTTACAATGTACAGAATTGGGTCACCACAGTTACTAATGACGAAGCAGAAACACTATGCAGAGCAGTCTGCACTCTCAAAGATCACACAGTGTAAATTTCAGGTAGAGGTAGTGAATGAATAATAAAGTAACAATAAATAGGCAAACAAACAAAATACACCATCGACCAATTAAATCAGTGTTACACTGCAAATTGTAGGGATATCACACAGAGATATTATCTGCCCAAATTAGCTATTGCACTCTGCCCAAGGGACCAGCCCAAAGTAGGTTTGTATGAATTGAAAAGACACATACAGTAAAAACACAGTGACAAGTCAGAGTTTATAAACCATTCAGGAGGCCCACGATTCAGGCTACCTGCTCCCCTCTTTCATAATGCGCCACCCCCTGGTGGACCCGCAGCTATTACACGCTCCTGAATATACATCTTAAGCAGTGATAAGGCACGGTACTAAATCAGAGGATTATAAAATACTGAACTTTATGCAAAAACAGTGACTGACGGCGCGCCACCTCTTACATAGTCAGGAGCAGGAGAACACACAAAACACCGAAAGAATAAGAGAGTTAGATTTAATTACACTACTTTCCCGCTGCCAGGCAAACCCCAACCCCAGTAATTTTGGAGGTTGGGTGTCTTGCACAGGGACACACATGGACACACACACCGACGGCGATTGGCTGCTATGCAAGGCACCAACCAGCTCGTCAGGAGCATTTGGGGGTTAGGTGTCTTGCTCAGTGACACTTCGACACAGCCCGAGCGGGGGATCGAACCGGAAACCCTCCGACTGCCAGACGACTGCTCTTACTGCCTGAGCTATGTCCCCCGTCACCTAGAATGGGACGGAACAAACCGCTTACCTCGTTTCAATATTTGTCACCCGACAATTCTCTCCGCTTGCATCGAATCGCCATCCACTCAATGCTGCGCTTGAAAAATAAGACATGGGAAACTACGCTGTCGAACTATAAGCCTTCCATGTTCTAGTTTTACTTATGAATCTGACACAGAGACTTATTTGACGAAAAGTATCCAGGCTGCACAAATTTACAATTCTTAATACATTACACCAATAACCGCAAGAAAAAGATGCTTGGCTTCCCTTCTGCACAGCTGCAGACGGCAGGCAGGCAGGTAACAATAGCACAGGTAAAGTGACGTATCCCCTTTTTATTTTTGTCTGTCAGGTGACTGAGGGAAGACTTATGTCCTAATGTCTCACCTGTCACATGTATTTCGTGCTGTCATCTTTGACAGGTCTGTTGCTAATTTATCCATGTTAAGGAACTCCTCATCTGACCGTATTATTTTAAAGTGATTTTCACAGTTGTCTACAAGTTCAAGAGCTGTGTGTAGATCTAGCGACTCCTTTTGAAGATAGTTAGACAGAGCGAAGGTTTTATGGAGAGATTTGGAGATGTGAGGGAAATGGCATCGCCTCACAGCAAGGAGGTCCTGGGTTTGAATCCCCGTTGGCCAGGGCCTCTCTGTGCGGAGTTTGCATGTTCTCCCCGTGTTTGTGTGGGTTTCCTCCGGGTACTCCGGTTTCCTCCCACAGTCCAAAGACATGCAGATTAGGCTGATTGGAGAGTCTAAATTGCCCATAGGTATGAATGTGTGAGTGAATGGTGTGTGTGCCCTGTGATGGAGTGGCGACCTGTCCAGGGTGTATTCCTGCCTTTCGCCCAATGTATGCTGGGATAGGCTCCAGCCCCCTGCGACCCTGTTCAGGATAAGCAGGTTAAGATAATGGATGGATATATAGAACACTATATGGACATTCACTCATTACGGATTAGTGAATAGTGAGCCATTTCAGACTAATTTATAACTAACTCTAACTGTTTAAAAGTGAATATGTGTCCAGATGAGTTTGTTAAAAGTAAGTGGAGAGAGAAGGAGGCAGACAGAAATAGAAGAGAAAGCTCAACTGCCAATGAAGAGCAGTAAGAAACAGAAAGATAGAAGTGGAGAGGATGTGTAAATAAATAGAGGAAAAGGTGAGGAGGAGGCGTAATGGCTCAGGCAGTAAGAGCAGTCGGAGGGTTGCCGGTTCGATCCCCCACCCGGGCTGTGTCGAAATGTCCCTGAGCAAGACACCTAACCCCCAAATGCTGGTCGGTACTTTGCATGGCAGCTAATCACCGTTGGTGTGTGTGAGTGTGTGAGTGTGTGTATGAATGGGTGAATGAGAAGCATCAATTGTACAGTGCTTTGGATAAAGGCGCTATATAAATTCCAACCATTTACCATTCACAAATGAGCGAATGGTCAGAGGAGGAGAGAGTGGACTGGAGCACGTCACAGATAGACAACACAGCAGCAGAAGATTCCTTAAAGTGATATTACAGTTTGGTGTAACATACATACTGATGTTATTACAACTGATTTGTAGCACTGTAGGGCAGAAGACAACTTCAATAGTTATTCTCTGTATAATCATAAAGATTTCAATCCGCATTTTCACTTTGTTATTATGGGGTATTGAGTGTAGAAATGGCAATTTCTTCCATTTAAAATGAAATCTACAAATAGTGTAGGGGTGAGAGCTTTCAGTATCTAGTCTTAATTCTTGGCTTTTGATTGCCTTTGGAGCAGGGGTGGATAGCAAGGACTGATCCACTTCAGGATTTTGTGCCAACTTCTGCTCTTAATTATTTAATTAGCAAAATGATGTCTTGATGAGACAATTGTATCGGAACCAGCAACAACTTCAAACTGCAAGTGTATCCTAAAGATTGTACTGTGCTCAAGTACAGGAGTGAACCAATGTCATTTCTACAGCTGGCAGAAAAATAAAGGAAGGTAATTGGTTGGACCAAAAAAAACAGCTCGCAGACCGGCCCACCAGGACCGGAGTTGTGCAATTCTGCTTTGGAGTCTGTTATTGGCATTTGTCAACATGAGGATCAGAATTGTGCTCATTTAAGTCAAGGAAGCCATTAAAAGCAAACAGTTTGGAACATCAAACAGTAACAGTATCAGCAGGTAGCTGAATTTATCTGATATATTTTATCATTATGAGACAGAGCAGTTGCCTGTTAGCAGAGGTGGGTACAGTAAATCCTCAAATTGTGTCCCTGATTCAATTTGAAGCCGGGCCTCGGATAATAGCCGGGGGCGTGGTCGATTCGGACAAATAAAGGCCGGCCCCCAAATACAAGCCGGGGTAATATTGCCTACCAGTAGGGCTATCAGTCCATGAGCACTAGAAGACATTGTTTAGCCTACACTAATTGATTTCTGAACGGTTACAGGAAGTGTTGAACAGTGTTGTGGCCCACTTTAAGTGTAGCCTTTTACTTTATTTCTAAGAATAAAATTCTACAACAGAAGCCTAATAAGAAATAAAGGCCTGCCTCGAATACAAGCCTGCCCCAAATAAAGGCCTGTGCTTTGTGCAGCCTAAGTAAATAAAAGACCCCGGACTCAGTTTGAGGATTTACGGTAGTAACATGCAACATTTACTCCGTTACATTTACTGAAGTACGTTCTTAAATAAATTGAACCTGTAGAGTCATTTTAAAGGAGGATACTTTTTACTCTTACTTGAATATATTTGGAAAGGAGATTTTTTTACTTTTACTCCGTTATATTCAGATTAATTTCTCTCACTACATTTTTTTACTCATTTAGATTTTCAATGCAAGTTCTGTTGGGTTGGTTCTCAGAGTTTGCCAGGTGTCTGGGTAAAAGTCTGAAAGTTCTGCCACGCCTCACAAATAAAGACACGCAAAGACACGTACACGTGTTTGGGGGATTATTATTATTATTTTACTATTATTATTATTATTATTATTATTTTTATTTTTTTTGTCTTCAGTATTGTTGTGCATATTTATGTAGGGTGGCAATAATTCTTGAGCCCACAGGATATGAAGATGTCATGTGTATGTCAGTTTGCCTTTAGCTGTGTTAGCTTGCAATGCTGTGGGAAATTTGTCACAGAAAACCAAAAGCAAAAAAGCAAACTCTCTGGCCACTGTGACAGATGTGTGTTATATTTTACATCATACCATTCACTATGCCAAATGTCCCACGGCATTGCAAACTAACTCACTGTCCACTCTGAAAGATGTTATCTTTTACATCCTACCTAACCTTTTTATTCTATAATGTATTCATTCTTCTTTACAGACTGAACAGCTGTGACCTAAGTGAGGAGTCATGTGAAATATTGGCCTCAGCTCTCCAGTCATCAAACTCACCCCTGAGAGATCTGGACCTCAGCAGAAATAACCTGGGAGATGCAGGAGTGAAGCTGCTCTGTGCTGGACTGATGAGTCCAAACTGTAAACTACAGAGACTGGACCTCAGCTACAATAACCTGGGATATTCAGGAGTGGAGCTGCTCTGTGCTGGACTGATGAGTCCAAACTGTAAACTACAGAGACTGGGGTGAGTAGTGCGGTGTTCTGTGTGACCTTAACTAAATAGAATTAGTGATTATGGCTCTATGCAGTGAAATGATGAAAAGCTCTTTCTCTCTTAGTTTACTACTCTGTCCATCGGCATTCTTTCTTTGTCCACATTAGTCTCATACATCTCTTCTTACTCCTCTATCACAGCAAAGAAAAGCAGGATAAAACCTGATGAGTCTTAGGGTTGACAGGTTTGTGTTTCCTGACCAGAATGTAAGGTTTCAGTGGAGTCTGTAGTATCAGGGCACAGGTGATGACTGGATGCTGGATGTCTGATTGATGTGGTAAAAGACTGACCACCTGCATAGTAAAATGTTTCAGGTCTGTCACACATTACAGTCTTCATCCATCTCCACTATTCACTACCTGCTATGAACTGTTATCAAATTCTTAATTTTACCCCACTCTCTCATGAAGGGGAGCTGTTCTCCCACGATACAGTACACCTCATTCCCACCGACAGAACAGGACTTTTGTGCTGACTGTAAGGAGCTCATTCCCACCTACAGAACAGGACTTTTGTGCTGACTGTAAGGAGCTCATTCCCACCTACAGAACAGGACTGTAAGGAGGTACTGCAGTTGGTGGTTGGTGATTGACACTGATAAGAAAGCCAAAGGGTAACTGTAAACTGCTCGTTCCTCAGAACACACTGTGCAGTGTTTGCTTGCTACTTTACGTTACACCTGATGACACAAGTCATTTGTGTAAACGTTGATCTGGACACATTCAGATAACGTGCAGTTATTGAAATAATTCATAGCGTCGTCATGAGTCATTTGCTTCAGCAGGCTTTGGTGGTCTTGCCGACAATCGCTGAGATGGTCAAAGGACAAAATAACTCATTTTGTTTTACTTCGGGAGGCTACTAGCGGCGTGATGATACCCTGAAGTTAATTTAGGTTACAAAGTTGATAACGGTGATCTAAACGCAGAGTAAAATTAAAAGGTTTGTGAACATCGTGGATATTGGCACGGCTTGAACGCAAACTGACCAATGGAGACAATGGACCAGACCGATGCCTTATATAAATGGTTACAAGACTAGGAGAGAAATAACTGTCCATTAACAGTCATTTTTATCCATTTATGTGTAATGATGAATGTTGAACTTTTAAAAATCTATATGTTTGCTGACCGAAGAACATATCACGGGGGATCCCCACAGTGATCATATGAACACTTTCTTGTGTTTGCAGATTCATGTTTGCAAATCAGATTCTGTCTCATATGTGATCATCATAGAGAAAATGTTTGGTAATTAAATCCTTGCAGTGGGTTCCAAACCTTTATCTTTTTTTGGTTAATGAAGCTAAATAATTGCCTTAGAATTTGGTGGATTAATTCATGAAATAATAATAAGAATAATTTATGAATGTAATTTACACAACCCTCTCCCTGTTTTTTGTATGTAGCACTCAGGGATGCATAGGCAAATAGGAAATGACATGTATGAACTGGCAAGGTGAACATTATTCCAATCTCCAGTGAATTTTAATGTTTGTGTGTGTGTCCATGTGTATGTGGTTTCTCCACAGGCTGGGTTGGTGTAATCTTACAGAGGACTGCTGTGATGTTCTGGCCTCAGTCTTGCGTTCTCCTCACTCAGAGCTGAGTGATCTGGAGCTGAGAGACAACGAGCTGCAGGATACAGGAGTGAGAGCGCTCTCTGCTGGACTGGAGGACCCACACTGTAAACTGCAGAGACTGGGGTGAGTATAAACACAAACCCTTCAATCGGGGTTGGAAATGTAAATGTATTTTTTAAAGGGGCGTTTTCTAAATAAATGTGTGAAATTTACAAAGTAGCATTTCAGCTTTTTAAAAAACCATTGCAGTGACCAACTAGTATCATGTGCAATTGGCATCAATATTAGTTAAAACTACAGGAAGAGGAGGAGGAGATTGTGGTCTCACAGAATTTTGATCAAGAAGCGATCTATAGTACCTCTGAGTTTCCAACTATAAACACAAGAAGGAAAAGATAATTCTTTATTACAGTATATAGTAGGCTATAATATAAGATGTGTTTGTCATGGAAGTGACGTATTCTGTGATTTCTGCGCAAACATCACATTACATTTTATTCAGCAGACACTTTTATCCAAAGTGACTTACAAAAAAAATCAAGGTCAGAGAACAAACAACAGAACAGGTCCAATAATGTACAATTTGCATAGGATCGGTTATAAAGCAATGAACATAAGTCTAATACGCAAGGTAGATAGGCCAGGTCTGTAAGTAATAAGGTCAGGAACTACAGTTCTCAGACAAATACACATGTGAAAGTCCTAGATTAAAGTAGATAATACAACACGGGGCTAAAGTCTGAGATTGGTGAAGATAAGTGACAATAGATTAGCAGACTCCCGCAGAGGAGTCAAGGTACAGTGTGAAGAGGTGAGTCTTCAGACTGTGGTAGAAAATGGGCAGTGAGTGAGCAGTTCTTATAGCAATGGGGAAGTTGTTTCACCACTAGGGAGCTAGAGTAGAGAAGCTCTGCAGTCGGGACAAGCGAGAGCCATTCACTCAGCTGGCAGGATGAGCAAGTCGGGCTGGCATTTGGACATTCCTCGGCTGTGTCCCAATCGGTGCTCTTGCCTACTTGCACTGATTCAGAGGTGGTCCCTGTTTTTGGCATCTCTGTGGTTTCCCTGTTTTTGTGCTTTCTGTGATTTTTCAACAGTTTTGTGCAGCAACTGTCAACCTTATAGTTGCCTTATATAGACCTACAGGTAAACACGCTTCTGAACTGCAAAGCTCATTGTTTAATTAATGTGTGCTTTTAAACCTACACTCCGACCCGTGTATTGCATCAATTCCCGGAAGTATCCACTGGAATGTTTCAAATTGGGGATGATTTAGCAGCTAGTCACAGATGAGTTAATCACAGTCCAGTCAAAAACCTCAGCCTGAGTTAGGGGGCAGCCTATAGCGTAGTGGCTAAAGTGCTTGACTGGGACCAAGAAGGTTGGTGGTTCAAGCCCCAGTGAAGCTGCAATAAGATCCATGCTGCTGCTGAACCCTTGAGCAAGGCCCTTAGCCCCACATTGATCCAGGGGATTGGCTCCTGCTTTGTCTAATCAACTGTCAGCTAAATAACTGAGATGTAATGTAATGTTCTGCTAAATTAAAGAGAAACGGCATGCTTTTATTTTCCAAGATAATTCGAAGCCATCCAATACATCAGCCTATAAGTGTATTTTACTTTTATCCTTGGAGCAGTTTTTTTTTTAAAGTTAAAGCGCTTGTTACTGTTGCTACAGTTGCTACAGTGCGTTATTTCCCACTACTGCACATAAGGTCTTTGGTTTATTTAATAAATAAATCTTAAAAAACACTCTGTGATTTCTGGCTCTTTCAGTTTACTGTTATTTTCAACATCTTTGCTGTGACTTCTCCATGACTTTAGTCCAGCATTTCCGAACCTTTTTCCTTCAGTGGTGCACTTTCCACATTGACTGAATCATGTCACACCACTCTAAAAAGCCAGTGACATGGGCTACACTGATGTGATGTCAACAGTAGCCATGAATGTCTCTGGGAGTTTGAATTTCCAGACGATTTTTAGTGACCTTCACCTTTTTGTGAATGGGATTACATTTTTCCCGCAGGATTTTATGAAACTGTTATGATGGTACTATGGACTGCTTTGGTGGTGTGGTTTTACTCTTTTGTGCCAGAGGGCTCTGTCCCTGGCTGTGAGCGGGACACTACCTACCCCAAACCACCATAATCATACGGTGTTTGTGTTTGTTTTTCCTTTTCATATCACATTTTCGGTTTCCTATCACTATTTCCATAGAGTGCACTAAGTTTGGGGGTGCACACCCAGCTGCTAGCTCACGTTTCCCAGGGCAAACACACGCAACACATCCACTCCATATTCACACCCTAACAGTTAAATCACTAATTTAAAATAACACACACATAAATGTCTTTGTTACTTTGCCACCGTTTATTGTTGTCCAGCTGTTAAATGTTGTGGAGACTTCTGTTGGTTGTCTGTGTTTAGATTTGTGACCTGTAGAATTTTTCATATTTAAAAAAATTAAAGACCATATTTAAAAATGCATGGCATCTAATCTAATCTAATCTAATGTTGCTTAAATTACATCTCCTCATTCATTTAATGTTAACCGATGATATTTGAAACTATTTGAAGCCTTCATGAACCACATGACCGCCCAGTGTTTTCACCCTCCATTGACACCACTCTCTCTATTGCTCTGAGGAAATCCAAAAGCAGAAGCCAACACTATCATTGTTTTCTGGTTACCAGATTACCCGCTGCGACAGGAAATATTTAAAAGCACCAAGTTTTCCTTTCTTTTCAGTTTGTGTTGACGCAGAAGCAAACCGCCAAATGAAACCTGAAACCAGTGTAGATGTAGAAGTGACCTAGGTGTAAGAACTGGCCCATCAGTCACTGCTGTGAAGAGATCTGAGTAGAAGTAGGCAGGACAATAGGTCTAGGAGTGTCAGCAAGCTGCATAATGTGTGCATGAGGTTTGGGAGGTTTAAGAGTTATGACGTATGTGGTTTAATTATTTTACAATAGCAAAACATTTTTTTACGTTGTATAATATGATATCATGTTTGAAGTATTATAGCATCAATGTCTGCACCCTTAGAAACCTATAATACCTATTATGAAATCATATCTAATAAATAAAGGACACAACTGAATACAGTGTTTTCCCCTAGGATTTTCTTCCCGTAGCAGTGCACCGGTTTGAAGAATTTAAACTTTCAGATTTAATAAAAGGATGAGGCAGGATCTTCCAGAATATCAGACTTTATTTCTCACGCAGACCATAAAGCCGAGGTGACTCTGCAGAGTGACCTCACATCAATCAGCTAATCAGCTATCTTTCATACAGTTTCAGACGGGCTTATTCCCGCCCCACAGCTGTCCGTCTACCTCCCGCCACAATGATTTCTCAATACGTGATGAAGACAAGTCAACTCTGATTGGTTTGGCACCAATTGTGCTTAGTATTGTGGAATCAGTGTGGTTCTAAAATACATGTTCCCTCCACCATTTCCTCGAGGGCCTGCAGGACCCACACCTGAAACCCTTGCACCCCTCTCGGACCATTCCAGCTCCAGAGGGACCTCTAGTGGTCTTTTTCTGAAGTGCATACAAACAGTAAAAAGGATGCAGTGAATGTGTCTTAACACTGAGTGCATATATTTCATATTTATGGATACCAATCAAGTTTTTTTCATTGGTTGTCACATTAATATGCTTTTGGTATGAGTGCATATTAAATACGTATTACCATACAATTATATGATGTATTACATTTCAACTTAATATTTCCAACAGTTGATGAACAGGTAATTTTTATCCAGTTATTTCACCCATTTTGAAAAATGAACAATTGTAAATGCCATTTCAAAGAATGTATTCTTCTCCATAATCTCCACATTTTTACAGTACATAATCCAGAATATCACAGTTCACCCTAATCAAGCCCTTCTCCATTTATAAAGCATTAAAAGCTTGAATGAGGGATTTAAATATTTTAAAGAAACAGAATTTTTGGTTGCGAGAGTTTCCAGTCAAATATTTTTCACCTGCAGTTGGAGTCATTTAAAATGAGTGCTAAACTGTGGCATTCCACAGGGAGTCATTCTCCCGTGGAATTCTGTGGATTTCCGCAGTAACAGTTTCATTGGATATGCTGTAGTTGGCGCTAGTCTACCACAATCAGTCACTGAATACTCCAAGGTCTGTGACACCTTGAAGGCAGTGGCTTTTAGAACTAGAGAACTAACAGCGGCAGATTGGCAAACTAGCAAGCTCAGTAATGAAGATACAGATAGAAAAACTTCAATCAGTCGACCTCAATCAATATATTAGTATGGAAGTATATATCGTATCGAAGATGTTATTTTGTGTTTGTATTGTGATTATTGTATTTATTTTTTATAATCTTCTCGACCTGTTGAAGTCTGAGGAAAGCACAAGGAGAGGTAGGGGGAGGGTGATGGATGGGGCAAAGTGCCATCCAGAAAAGAGTATTCACCCAGACCATGGCAGAACGTTCTAGTTTTATTTATGCAGGTATTCAACGGCTGTGTGTGTATGAGTGTGTGTGTGGGGGTATGTGTGTGTGTGTGGGTGGGGGGTCGGTATGTATGTATGTGTGTGTGTGTGTGTGTATGTGTGTGTTTGTGTGTGTTTGGTTCGGGGGGGTATGTGAGTGTGTGTTGGTGGGGTGTGTGTGGTGGCAGTGGGGTGGTATGTGTGTATGAGTGTTTGTGTGTGGTGGCACAGTACGTGTTTATGTGTGTTGGGGGGGTCGGGGAGGTATGTGAGTGTTTGTGTGTTTGTGTATGTCTGTGTAGGGGGGTTTGTGTATGTGTGTGTGGGTATGTGTGTGTGTGGGGTGGCGGGTTGGGTGTGTGTGTGTGTGTGTGAGGGTGTGTGTGAGTGTATATGTGTTTGGGGGTTTGTGTATGTGTATGTATGTAGAGTACTGTGCAAAAGTCTTAGGCACCTGTATAACATTCTGTTCAGTAAGATTCTTTCAAAAATAAATAAATGAAAGGTCCTAAATAAACGCACTATACATTTTACATTACATTTTTGTAATTTGCCAGAATAGTTAAAAACTTAATAAAATCAATATTTTTTGTGACCACCCTTAAACTGCATCACTTCTCTGAGATCAACGCTGTCCTGCAGTTCTATAAGACAATCAGCAGGGAGGTTGTTCCAAGCATGTTGGAGAACTTGCCAGAGTTCTTCTGCAGACTTTGGTTGGCTCCTTGCTCCTGATCTCAGACAGCCTTGATCAAGTTTTTAGGTAAAAAGTAGTCAATTACTTAATTTGTTATAAAAAATTATATAGTGAAATGTCTTTAAAAAAATTTATTTTGGAAAATTAATATTTGGATGTGTTCTTTAAACTAACACACACAAGAAATAAGCAAAAATATAATAAAGTGTAGGGTGCCTAAGACTTCTGCACAGTGTGTGTGTGTGTGTGTGTGTGTAGGGGTATGTGTGTGTGTGTATGTTAGTGTGTATATGTGTAGGGGGGGTCTGTGTATGTTAGTTGACGTTGTGGTGCCTCGGGGTGGATTCTGAGGTGTAGTGGGTGATGTATAAATGCATAGTGTGGTGCCTCGGGGTGGATCCTGAGGTGTAGTGGGTGATGTATAAATGCATAGTGTGGTGCCTCGGGGTGGATCCTGAGGTGTAGTGGGTGATGTATAAATGCATAGTGTGGTGCCTCGGGGTGGATCCTGAGGTGTAGTGGGTGATGTATAAATGCATAGTGTGGTGCCTCGGGGTGGATCCTGAGGTGTAGTGAGTGATGTATAAATGCATAGTGTGGGGCCTCGGGGTGGATCCTGAGGTGTAGTGGGTGATGTATAAATGCATAGTGTGGTGCCTCGGGGTGGATCCTGAGGTGTAGTGGGTGGGCCAGGAGTCAGCAATTATCCAAAAAAATTAATCTTTTTATCTTTTTCGGGGTAATGGTTATAGCGCCCCCCTCAGGGCAAGGGTAGGGAAAAACGGTAGAAATAAAATGGGCCGTTCAGGCAAAATCAACTCAAGTTCTTCCTGGACCGGGGTATGCTCCAGAACCTCCTTCCTTCTTCCCTCTTGGGCCATGTCAGGGCTGGGGGGAAGCACAGAGGTACAGGGTAAGTACGATTGGGGTTTTATTAGGCTCACGTGTCCTGCGTCAGATTCCGGGTCTTTGAGTTTGCCGTCGGGGAAGGTGGGGTCTCCTTCAGGGCCGGTTCGTGGGGTCGGTACGGCAGGGCGTAGACGTTCTGTCGTCTATCCGGTTCGGAGCTGGCTCTTCCTCTCTCTTGTCTCCCTCTTTTAGGATAGGCGCCGACTGACTCTGTTTGTAGCCTCGACCGGGCCTTAAATCTCTTCCCCTGCTCAGTAGAGAAAAGGCCTGCAGCTGGGTTAGTATTTTTCCACCAGGTTCACTCACGTACGCTGTCCGGGGTCCTGGACTGCAGGTAGAGGGATCTCTCTCATGGGTGCTGATCTCCCCATCACCTCTCTGGGAAAATAGAGTCCTTCGTATGCCTCTCCTAATGCGTAACGTTTGCGTGGTTGCGTTGTGCAGGTCCTTCTGGGGTTCTCCACCCACGTGGCGCAACATGCAGGAGCAGGGGCCCCACAACATGCATATGTGTTTCTGTGTGTGTGTGTGTGTGTGTGTGTGTACAGGATATGTGCATTTGTGTGTGTGTGTGTGTGTGTTGGTGTCTCTTCACCCGGACTGGGAAGAGTCAGAGTCTGACATGGATTACTGAATACATAAACCTAATTGTTGAATTTGTATATAGTCCTATTAGAGTTATTGTTCATTAAAGTGAAGCATCTATCTTTTATGTCACGCTTTGTAGAATAATTTTTTTATTCAAGTAACGAGTTATCAATTTTTCTGAAGAAATTTCTGTTTAATGGCAGTACAAGTATGTGATGTCGGCATATTTGAATGTAAACTTAACAAAATGTTTAAGAAAAAAGGCATGTATTAGAGATTAATTTAACATTTTAAAATGCACCAGAAGCCTCCAAATTGCCTCAGAAAAAAAAAAGCTTTTTCTTTTTGGCCAACTACTTACATTTTGGGGAACACTGTCAATGTTTTGTAAGGTGTGTGACACACACAGCTCTGTTAGTTTATGTGAATGTGCTGTAAGGTGTGTGACACACACAGCTCTGTTAGTTTATGTGAATGTGCTGTAAGGTGTGTGACACACACAGCTCTGTTAGTTTATGTGAATGTGCTGTAAGGTGTGTGACACACACAGCTCTGTTAGTTTATGTGAATGTGCTGTAAGGTGTGTGACACACACGGCTCTGTTAGTTTATGTGAATGTGCTGTAAGGTGTGTGTGTTCTTCTCTCTGCAGGCTGTCAGGCTGTAGAGTCACACAGAGAGGCTGTGATTCTCTGGCTTCAGCTCTGTGTTCAAACCCCTCACACCTGAGAGAGCTGGACCTGAGATACAATCACCCAGGAGACTCAGGAGTGAGAGTGCTGTCTGCTGCTAAACTGGACACACTCACACTTCTGTGAGTACACACACACACACACACACACACACACACACTCACACTCACACTGCTGTAAGTACACACACACACACTCACACTCACACTTCTGTAAGTACACACACACACACTCACACACACTCACACTGCTGTAAGTACACACACACGCACACTCACAGTGCTGTAAGTACACACACACTCACACACACTCCTGTAGGTACACACACACACACGGCTGTAAGTACACACACACACACACAAACACACACACACACACACACACACACACTCTCACTGCTGTAAGTACATACACACACACACTGCTGTAAGTACACACACACACTCACACTGCTGAAAGTGCACACACACACACTCACACACACTCACACTGCTGTAAGTACACACACACTCACACTGCTGAAAGTGCATACACACACACTCACACACACTCACACTGCTGTAAGTACACACACACACACACACTTACTCACACTGCTGAAAGTACACACACACACTCACTGCTGTAAGGACACACATTACATTACATTACATTATTGGCATTTGGCAGACGCTCTTATCCAGAGCGACACACAACAAAGTGCATACCCATAACCAGGGCAAAGTGATAAGTTCGCTCCCACTCACTGCTGTAAGTACACACACACACACACACACATACCCCTCCGCCCCACACACACATACACACCCCCCCCCCCCCATACACACACACACACCCCTCCGCCCCACACACACACACACACCTCTCCATCCCCCCACACACACACTCACATACACACACTCACTGCTGTAAGGACACACACACACTCACACTGCTGTAAGTATATTCACACACACACACACACACACACACACACACACACACACACTCACACTGCTGAAAGTACACACACACACAAACACACTCACACTGCTGAAAGTACACACACACACACTCACACTG
>NC_083778.1:1417200-1444700 GCF_963514075.1 Conger conger | reverse complement strand
TGTGTGGACTGTCCGGATGGCACTCTGTCCTTCTACAGCGTCTCTGACTCTGACACACTGACCCTCCTGCACACACTCCACACACACTTCACTCAACACTCACCCCTCTGTGCTGGGTTTTATGTGTGGGAGGGCTGCTCAGTTTCCCTCTGCCAACTGGAGTAGAGACACACACACACACTTACACACACACACACACACATTACACACACACACTCGCACACACATACATAACACACACACACATAAAACACACACATACACACACACAGACCCCTCCACCCCACACATACACACACTCTCTCACACCCCTCCACCCCACACATACACACACCCACACCCCTCTACCCCACAGACACACATAACACACACACACACACACACCCCTCCAACCAATGCATACACACACACACACACAGACACATTTATTTTTGTATATTTTAATAAAATCATATTGTATATAGTCATGATGTGTTTATATACATTAGGAGTCTAACATTAAGAGAGTGATTCTGTTGAAAGATGGTAAAAGGCTTTTGAGGTAATAATTCTCCTGCACCTGCATCTTTGTATAAAAGTTCACTGCATTTTACTAGTTTGTACAGTTTATTTGATTCATTTTCACAAGAGTTCCAGTGTGCAAAGTTGTGTGGGTGAATTCAGCTCAAAGGGAGAATGCAGAATGATCACTGCAGTGTACTTATTTCCTTTCATTAACAGTAATGTATTGAGTTTCCTTATTTACTGTGTCATGATTGCTTTGTTTGAACCTGTTCCTGTAAAATGTGTATGTGATTAAACCTGAATTATAAAAACATTGAACATCTTGCTGTTATTTATTACTGCGGACTCCTGTGCTCCAGTAGTACTTATTTCATATTCTGTATGGGATTATGTTTGTGGTCAAAATGAGTAGATCAGGATGGGGCTAAAATCTGCACAGTTCAATGAATGACATTCATCGACAGTAGTGTAAATGAACTCTAGTATAAGAAACACACTGAAGGAGCATAGCCTCCCCAGGGCCAGCATCCTGCTACACACACTGAAGGAGCGTAGCCTAGCAAACCATTTATCCATGTCATCAGGTGGACTGTGTGTGAGTGTGTGAGTGTGAGTGAGCTTGGTTGTGTGTGTGTATGTCTATGTATGTATGTGTGAGCGCGCGTGTGTGAGTGTGTGAGCATGAGTGAGTGTGAGCGTGTGTGTGCGAACGTGTGTGTGTGTGTGTGTGTGTATGTGTGGGTGAGCGTGTGTGAGCATGCACATGTGTGTGAGAGTGGGTTTGTGAGTGTGTGTGTGTATCTGTGAGTGGGCGTGAGTGTATGTGTGAGCGTGTGTGTGAGCGTGCTTGTGTGAGATTGCGTGTGTGTGTGTGTGAGTGAGCGTATGTGAGCGTGTGTGTGTGAGTGAGCGTGTGTGAGTGTGTGTGTGTGAGCGTGCGTGTGTGAGTGTGTGTGTGTGAGCATGAGTATATGAGCGTGTGTGTGAGTGTGTGTGTTTGAGTGTGTGTGTGAGTGTGAGCATGAGTGAGTGTGAGCATGTGAGTGTCATTCTGTGTGTGTGAGCGTGCGTGTGTGAGCGTGTGAGTGTGATTCTGTGTGTGTGAGCATGCGTGTGTGTGTGAGCGTGTGTGTGTGTGTATATGAGTGTGTGTGTGTTTGTATATGTGTGTGTATGTGTGTGTGTGTGTGTGTGTGTGGGGTGGAGGGGTATGTGTGTGCCTGCTCTGTGTGTGTGTGTGTGTGTCTGTGTGTGTGTGCTTGCATGCGTGTGTGCTCTGTGTGTGCGTGTGTATGAGTTTGTGATGTGGCAGTGTGTGTGTGTGTGTGTGTGTGTGTGTGTGTTTGCATGAATATGCATGCGTGTGTGTGTGGCTGGGGGCTTGCAGGCTGTGTGTTAATGTTATCTGAGGATTGGTCTGTGTATCTGTGAGTGGGCATGCGTGCGTGTGTGTGTGAGTGTTTCTGTTTGTGCAAAAACCATGAGCATCTTCAGTGCATCTCCCAGAGTGTTTCTCTGAAATGCTCTGTTGAGAAAGAAGCGCTCACCACGTCTCAGTTTGTACAGAAGCGCACAGTTTGTACAGAAGCACACAGTTTGTACAGAAGCGCACAGTTTGTACAGAAGCGCACAGTTTGTACAGAAGCGCACAGTTTGTACAGAAGCGCACAGTTTGTACAGAAGCGCACAGTTTGTACAGAAGCGCACAGTTTGTACAGAAGCGCACAGTTTGTACAGAAGCACACAGTTTGTACAGAAGCACACAGTTTGTACAGAAGCACACAGTTTGTAAACCAGTACCTTCTGTTTGTTTTGTCATGGGGTACAGTGAGAGGGGTCTGGCTAAGGGCAGTCCCTCAGTAATGAATGCTGTACTGTGACAGGGCACAGAGGGAATGTAGGAGTTGAGCTTCTTGGGAGAATATACAATCTTTGGCTGAGACTACTACTGGACCTTATGTCCCTCCCACTCACGCTGTGTGTAGTGTTATCCCCAATCATATACAAACAGTACTTCACACTGAAAATGTGTGCATGCCTGTGTGTAAAGGACACAAACTTGCTGTAATTGATTTTTTGTTTGTAGGCTTTCAGTCAGGAAGTGTTTGCAGGTGAGAAGTCTTTATTAGTGTCCGATGGGAAATTTCAACATGTACAAGGACACTGGCTCCTGAAACTGGCCCTTGAATCCAAATCCAGCCCTTGTTTTCTTTTCTCCCGCATAATTAACTGAACGATGAGCGCTTCTGATTGGCCAGTCTGTCTTCACACCTGACTCCCAGGTAAAGGGAGGGTGGAAAAGCAGCAGGTCTCATCCCTTGAGGGCCGTGATTTGATGATCTCTTCTGCAAACGGTGCTCAGGACTCTACGTTTCGGTCCCTAGTGCAGTACAAATGGCACGGTACTGCTGCTGAATATGCAGTCCTCCACACCCCCTGTTGGGAATTACTGCATTTTAGAATGATCTTCCTGTGCAGGGATATGGTGATGAAGAGGAACACAGAATTACACATGCGCATGTACTCACACAATTCAGTCAAGCTCATTTATTAGCAAAGGCTGCTCTCTATTGGTCACAGGAGGTAATGCAGGACCTTTGCGGTTCTTGTGTTGATAGGATAAATCAGGCTTTTTACAGTATGTTCTCATCAGACGTGTCTCATTCACAAATGAGCTAAAGGTAAGATTGTGCACAGACCTTGGGAAGTATTTTTTCACTGTGTGGAACTGCTTGCCAGGCCATGTACTGTAGTGGTGGCAGAAACTCTCCATGTTATGCTAGATACTGAATTGTGGGGCTGAATGACCTATTCTTGTCATTATGTCACAGTATTTCATGTTATTTTCTGTTTTGTTCATTCGCATATGCATACTGGCTCTTTATCAAAATGGCTGAGATGTACAATTGCGGCTGTAGTATTATCTATCCGTTTAACAGAGATCAATTTATCTGTGGGATTCCAAGCACTGCATGTTCAGTACAAGTACAAAATCAAAAATATAATGTGTTTTATGTTGAAAAAGAAAGATACCTGTGTGATTTTACTGTGCTGCCATTCCACCCATTACACTGTGCTCTGTGGTTGCTGATCTGGCCCGATGTCGTCAGGTCTCAGTTAGTCCTCAGCTATACCTTGATAACGCATGTATAGAACAGTGCCTTGGAATGCCTTGTTTTGCCATTTTGGTTACTTCTCTATCCCAATAATTTCTTTAAACCTTTTTGCGTGCTCAATATTTCCCCGATTTGCTGTGCTCCAATGAAACCTCCTGTTTTCCTAATATAATACTGTTCATGGAAACAAATTGATTATTTAGTTTAGTCCATTACCCAGCTTACAGGTATCAGTGTCATTATTCCTATCAAAGGTGAAGAACAGGACAGTGTTACAGTGAGCACTGTGCTGGTGCAAGCTGCCATGAACATGCTGATTTCACAATGCACGTGAAAGAAGGGGCCTAACAGCTGTTTATGGTTCATATTCATGAAATTAAATGAAATTTCAAATTCATAAAATGAGCAGGTCCTTAATTTGGTGATGCTGAATCATATGACCCCTTAACCTGAATAAGTGAAACCACATCAGCGTGGCCACATTGACCAGCTAGAGACTGCAGAAGAGAAGCATATACCTTTATAATAGGTAGACCTTTACCAATAATGTAATTGTTAAGTGGGTGATTACAGAGGGTGTGCACTGTATTTGGTTAAATTATATATTCTCTTCAACCATATACTATGATACATATCATGATATAGGCGGCACGGATGGTGCAGTGGGTAGCACTGCCGCCTCACAGCAAGGAGGTCCTGGGTTCGAATCCCTGTCGGCCGGGGCCTATCTGTGCGGAGTTTGCATGTTCTCCCCGTGTCTGTGTGGGTTTCCTCCGGGTACACCGGTTTCCTCCCACAGTCCAAAGACATGCAGGTTAGGCTGATTGGAGAAGAACCCCGGGATGCCCTGCCAGCCGTGAGGCATGTCCCCCCTGCAGCACCTGGGGCCGGACCCCAGCGGGCATGAAGAGGCAGTGAGGCATGTCCCCCCTGTAGCACCTGGGGCCGGACCCCAGCGGGCACGAAGAGGCAGTGAGGCATGTCCCCCCTGTAGCACCTGGGGCCGGACCCCAGCGGGCATGAAGAGGCAGTGAGGCATGTCCCCACTGTAGCACCTGGGGCCGGACCCCAGCGGGCATGAAGAGGCAGTGAGGCATGTCCCCCCTGTAGCACCTGGGGCCGGACCCCAGCGGGCATGAAGAGGCAGTGAGGCATGTCCCCCCTGTAGCACCTGGGGCCGGACCCCAGCGGGCATGAAGAGGCAGTGAGGCATGTCCCCCCTGTAGCACCTGGGGCCGGACCCCAGCGGGCATGAAGAGGCAGTGAGGCATGTCCCCCCTGTAGCACCTGGGGCCGGACTCCAGCGGGCATGAAGAGGCAGTGAGGCATGTCCCCACTGTAGCACCTGGGGCCGGACCCCAGCGGGCATGAAGAGGCAGTGAGGCGGCCCCCCTCCTGGATCCGGCTCTAGGCGTAGTGCTCTCCGCACTGCCGACTCGACCTCCCAGATCACTGGCCCACGATCTGATCTCCAGAGAGAATGGGTTGCGGAGCGTGCTCCCTGTCGGTCTTATCAAACACCCGGGAGAGGGCGTCGGGTTTCCTGTTCTTAGAACCTGGACCATAAGTCAAAATAAAATAAAAGAGCAAAAAACAGCGCCCAGCGGGCCTGACGCGAGTTGCGTGTTTTGGCAGTTTGGACGTACTCCAGGTTTTTGTGGTCCGTCCACACCGTGAACGGATGCTCCGCCCCCTCCAGTGGCGCCACTCCTGAAACGGACATTCGCAATAGGGTTCGTCAGCACCAAGGTAAAATGAAAGCTTACACTGATGCCAAACGGGGTGCACGCCCTCCTGCTTTCCAAAAGGGGGATAAGGTGCGGGTTAAAAATCCTTTACATGTGCCAAAAGGGCATCGAAGGTTCAGTGATCCCCTTAGCATCAGGGAAAAAGTGGGAAAAAGTACCTACATTCTGAGTAATGGTAAGACTTGGAATGCTTCTCACCTTACTGCATTCCCTGATCCTGCTGTCGCTGACCCAGGTACTATCGGACCTCAAACTGCTCATGGGACCAGGCCTAAACGTGTTACTCGTAAGCCTGAATGGTTCAAGGACTATGTCACTTAAATGTAATATTGCTGGTTACCTTGAAAAACAAAAATGGCTGAGTTGCATATGTATACTGTAACTATTCTGTGTGATGAAATGTTCTGTCATTTGGTTATTCGACTCAATATACTTATTCTGTTACTGTATGTTAGAGATACCGTGCATGCTTCCCGTTAGTACAAGTATTGCCTTTTCTACAAAGGGGGAAATGTGTTGTGTCCTGTGCCTTTAATGCTCGTGACGTAAGACCAGGAAAACGGGAAGTGAAACAGGATGTAAAAAGGTATAAAGATTTGCCGGGGGTTGTGGCTGAGTATGGCTGCTGTAAGGACGTGCTTCGTCCCTGTTATACTTATTAAAGTGTTGTATTGTTGAATGCGGCGTGTGGTTGCTTCTCGCTATACGGGTTCTCTCCCTTCCTAAGTGCAACACAACAGACTGTATAACCGCATAGATGTGATGGGACAGAGGGCAGACAGCAGTGCTGTGGTGAAGGTGCGCAATATTAGGGACACAAACTTCACAATAGTGCTTAGCTGGGGCTTTAATTGCTCCATTTTGGAGTCCATTTCACTTTCAGTTCCCTGCCTAAGCCTGGATCACTAAGCGATTTGCCTGGGTAGGTTTCTTCAAGCAACACTCAGAAACACAACAAGTGTACCAAGAGCACAGGTAGGTGCCATAGCACACATGAATCATAATGTCATATTTAACAGACATTTAATGTTTTCACAGCTATCTTATTTCTTCATTCAGCTTGACAGTGGCTTTCACAGTCCTTAAATCCAGTCCAGCTTCACAAAGGTCCAGGCCATGTCTTTGGTCATGCAGGGTCAGTTCAACAACCCGTTCCTCCACCACAACAGGTCAAGTTCAAATCTGGCCAAAAAAGCCCCACCCCAGCATTTCCCCCACAGCTACTTCACATCTGGGTGTGGAGTGGCAGGCTTTAGACAGGGAGCCTGATGGGTATTAGCCCCCCAGCATTAGCTTTACAGGTGAATTCCTCATTTGAAATCTTTCATGGCTCCATCTGTTGGAGCCATTTTGCCACCACATATCTCCCTCTAACACCTGCCATACAGGTATCCATAAGACATGCTAACATGCCATACAGTAACAACTTACCAACATCCATGAGATATGATAACATGCCATAGAGAAACAACTTACCAGCATCCATAAGACATGCTAACATGCCATACAGTAACAACTTACCAGCATCCATAAGACATGCTAACATGCCATAGAGCAGCCAAATGATCTACACACTGATAGCAATGTCCATGAGGTAGACAGGAAATCATGTCAGACAACATTCTTCCATTGTAACAGACTTTAAAGGGCCACTATATAATATAATGCTAATGGCTTACATTGAGCAAAAAGTCAAAGCTATGGTATAATCGTAGAGAATTATTCCCCGAAAAAATAAAGATAAAGATCCTTGTAAAAATCACTTGAAAAGGAAAAATAAATATTTAAAATAAGTAGCGTCACTAGTTCTGTGTTCATCTTCGTCTCCCGTATTTCATTCTTATTCTGGTTGCCTGTTACCAAGACGCCAGTGCAAGACGTTAAATGCTATGAGTACCATGATCCACTGAGGTACTTAGTTGCCATCCATAAAATACAACTGAATGTGCTGTGGAAATTACATCATGGGTCTTTATTGTCAAGTCAAATTTATTATCCCACAATGGGGAAATGAATTTGCCTCAACACTCCAATACAAAATGAAACCAAAAGCATGAACATACAGAACACAAAGAGGACATACATTCAGCTCCAGCACACAACACAAACTAATATAATACACCATACCTGGGAAATAAGAAAGCATTACTGGGCTATGACTAATGTTGCTCTGTGTGAGAGCTCATTACACAGACGGACCCCGGCTGGGATAAAGGAGACCGCAGAGCGTTTAGTCCTTCTCCTGTGCTGCAGGAGCCCCCGCTGTCCCTATGGCTGTGCCTGCTCAGCTGGCTCCAGTCACCAGCAATCTGTGTGACCTTATTTTCCATCAGTTTAACATCCAGCTCCTCAACAGAGATCTGCTCTACGCCAACAACCCGACTAGCCAGTCGCACGACTCGCTCCAGTTTGGTCTGGTCTTGTGCTCTCATGTCTCAAAACAAACATGTGAGATGCTTTGGAGAACTGATTTATAAAATGCTTCCATTATAGTTTTATCTATGTTAAGTCACCCGAGACCTCACCCGCTCTGCCAACCGTCTGTATCGAAAAAGCTCCAGATTTTTTCCCCATTTTTCTATGCTTACCCTTTGTGACATCCTAACTTCTCAATCAACGACATCTAAACCCTGTCGGCCGACACTTCCTAACAATTCATCAAAACTGCAACACTTCTCAATATCCTTACTCGATCCGTCTACACGATAACACAAGCAGGGCACTGGGGAGGCGTCTAATGCTGAATCCTGATCCATAATCATATCCTGTTCAGTGACATATCCTCAAAACTACGATCTATAAACAGCAGCCCAAAAGCCCCAAACCTTTCCCCTAAACCCTAATCCTGATCCACAATCCTATCTGTGAAGCCATTCCAACTGTCCTGTTCAACTACATATCCTCAAGCCTACACTACAACACTAAAGCCCCTGCTAACAGCTGAAGGCCGCACCCTCCCTGAAGGCCAGACCAAGAGCGCACCTGTCCCTACCCTGATCACCTCTCTACGTAGGCAATCTCATTTCTATTTCTAATTTGGTGGAATTCCTTTGAATTACAAAGAATTCTTACAGAAATTCTCATTTCCAATCACAATCCATTCCAATCTAGAGAATTTGCTATTGTATTTGATGCCACATATGACCTCATTATTTCATTATTGTAAAACATCCATCAAATATTCCTTCCCTCCAGAGACTTGTGGAGGGTCAGTTCAGTGACACTGAGCTTAAACAGAATGGAAATCCAATTATAAACTAAGAATTGACCTGTCTCGTTCATACAGAATTAGACCAGCTGCCTGTTATTATTGGTAGGCCTATTTGTTATTTGAAAAAGAAATGAAGTGGAAAAATGTTTGGTCTGTATCTAATGAATGCTTTATTTTTAAGCTGGTACTGAGACTAACTAATCACCTCACATCTAACAAGCACATTCCTCAGACCAGCACTGCTTCACAAACAGAAATCATAAAAAACCAAATTGTTAATAAATAAAACATCTGAAACATTGGAACAGCCAATCCATAACACAAAACGAGCTTAAATGCTACGAGGCCCTAAAATCCAAAAGAACAGAGAATATGTGGTCACTGTGCAACAGGTGAGGTCCACTTTATTCTGAAATCCCAAAAAATATAACAATATCAGGGAAAAATATTTTAAGAAATGTCAAAAAACATATCCCCAACTTTCTCAATCTATAAGAGCAACCAACTGCCAATCGTCTTGGGGGAGGGACCAACAGCACATATCAAGTAGGCCCAGAATTTGACCACTGCAACAAATGCCTCACATTGTCATCAAAGAACAACCTCAGGAGATGTGCTGACATCTGGCTAGGCAAGTGCCCTGCAGAACACAGTGTAAACTCTCAACCCTCACCAACATCTGCCACCATATGCCCTCACCAACATCTGCTATCATACGCCCTCACCAACATCTGCCATCATACGCCCTCACCAACATCTGCCATCATACGGCCTCACCAACATCTGCCATCATACGCCCTCACCACGTGCTCATAACCACGCCTGCCCCGCCAGACCAAGCTGAAAATGCACAGGGCCCTCTGCCTGCTTGGCGGTAATGTGTGTTATATTATATTATATCCAGTGTGTACCATTCCCAACCAGTAGAGGTCAGGAGTGTTAAGTCTCTGACCAGAGGTTTGAGTTGGACTGTACAAGGTGGACCATCTAACATTAAACCATGCTTTTCCTTGAATGAGTTACATGGTGTGCAGACGTATCATTACATGGTACCAGGAGTAAATCGTGATTTTTTAATAAAAATGGATGCTATCCGCCAGCCAAACGAGCTGAAACTGACAGGGAATGTCAGTGAGAACTGGAGAGCGTTCAGACAAAGTTTCAAACTGTATCTTTTGGCTATTGGCGTGGACGAGAAGTCAGATAAACGTAAAATAGCTTTATTGCTAACAATAGCAGGCCGCGGAGCTATGGATGTTTACAACACCTTTGCTTTCACTGAAACGGAGACGAACAAGTTTGACGTGGTTGTGGCCAAGTTCGAGGCCGACTGCACACCAAGAAAAAATGAAACGTAATTTTTCCATAACAGAATGCAAAATCACAGCGAGTCCATTGAACAGTACGTGACCGATCTTACCCTGAAAAGCCAATCTTGCTATTTTTGTCCGCTACGCGATTCAATGATAAGAGATCAAATCGTGATAGGGGTTAAAGACCAGAAAGTGAGAATGCATCTTCTTAGGGAAGCAGACTTGAGCTTAGACTCGGTGGTTAGGATTTGCCAGGCCTGGGAAAATGCTAAAATGCAGCTGAAGACGTTTGATGAGGAGAGCGATGTGGCGCTAGCAGTGGACGCCGTTAAAAGGAAAGTCGGAAAGCGGGCCGAAAAGGGGACAGTGAGTTTCAAAGAGGGCACAAAAACAGAGACTTTTGAATGTAAGCGGTGCGGGAATCACCAAGCACCGAGGAACTGTCCCGCATACGCCAAACAGTGCAGGAAATGTGGAGGAAGGAATCACCTGGCCAAGTTCTGCCTGACGAGGAGAAACGTGCATGCAGAGGAGCAGAAAGCAGACGGGGATACCGACTGAAGTGGAGAGGAGAGGAGAAACGTGCGTGCAGAGGAGCAGAAAGCAGACGGGGATACCGACTGAAGTGGTGAGGAGAGGAGAAACATGCGTGCAGAGGAGCAGAAAGCAGACGGGGATACCGACTGAAGTGGTGAGGAGAGGAGAAACGTGCGTGCAGAGGAGCAGAAAGCAGACGGGGATACCGACTGAAGTGGTGAGGAGAGGAGAAACGTGCGTGCAGAGGAGCAGAATGCAGACGGGGATACCGACTGAAGTGATGAGGAGAGGAGAAACGTGCGTGCAGAGGAGCAGAAAGCAGACGGGGATACCGACTGAAGTGGTGAGGAGAGGAGAAACGTGCGTGCAGAGGAGCAGAAAGCAGACGGGGATACCGACTGAAGTGGTGAGGAGAGGAGCGCAGCACTCTACGTCAGGACTGTGACCGGAAGTGACAGGAAAAAGGACCAATGGATTTCTCACCTGGACGTGAACGGGACATCAGTTTCACTGAAGATAGACACCGGGGCACAAGTGAACATTTTATCGTGGAAAGAGTTCCTGCAACTTAGAAAAAAACCAAAAGTAATTCAGAAGCAAATCATTCTGCGAACGTACAACGATGAGCCCATTCCGACCGAAGGTATGTGTAGATTAACACTTACATGTAAAGGCCAGTCCATTAACGCAATGTGTGTGTGCTAGTAGAGGGGAATAGACAGCCTGTTCTAGGTCTACACACGAGTGAAAAACTGGGCTTTATTAAGAGGGTTCAGGTGATTGACAGAGAGCAGGTAATGCATGCTGACGGGGCTGCTAACGATGCCCAGCACTGTAACATAGCGTCCCAATTCACGGACCTGTTCAAGGGATCAGGCAGGCTGCCTGGACAGCACAAAATACAGTTAAAATACAAAGCAGAGCCAGTCATTCACGCAGCGAGAAAGGTGCCGTTAGCCCTGAGAGAGAAACTAAAGAATGAACTGCAGAAACTGACCGACCAGGGTGTGATAAAACGCCTTGAGGAGCCGACTGAATGGGTAAACTCACTCGTGATCGTGGAGAAAGACAACAGGGAGATGAGACTGTGCATTGACCCTGAGGACTTCAATAAATGCATTAAGAGGGAGCATTACAGACTGCCCACAAAATCCCACATTGCTGGCACAATGGCAGGCGTGCGGTTCTTTAGCAAACTCGATGCATCGTCAGGGTTTCACCAGATTGCCCTGGACGAGGAGAGCGCAAAACTGTGCACATTCAACACTCCATTTGGAAGGCATTGTTTCCTTCCTTTGCCCTTCGGAATCTGCTCGGCACCGGAGATATTCCATAGAACCACAGAGCAGCTGTTTGACGGAACTGAGGGGGTGGGAGTTTTCCTAGACGACATAATTATATGGGGAAAAACACAAACCCAACATGACGAGAGACTGCGCATAGTTCTGGAAACAGCGCAGAACATGTGGAGTGAGTGAGCTGACGTACCTAGGAGACCAGCTGTCGACAGAGGGCGTCCAACCAGACCCAGAACAGGTCAGGGCAGTTGAGGAGATGCAGACCCAGAACAGGTCAGGGCAGTTGAGGAGATGCAGACCCAGAACAGGTCAGGGCAGTTGAGGAGATGCAGACCCAGAACAGGTCAGGGCAGTTGAGGAGATGCAGACCCAGAACAGGTCAGGGCAGTTGAGGAGATGCAGACCCAGAACAGGTCAGGGCAGTTGAGGAGAGGCAGACCCAGAACAGGTCAGGGCAGTTGAGGAGATGCAGACCCAGAACAGGTCAGGGCTGTTGAGGAGATGCAGACCCAGAACAGGTCAGGGCAGTTGAGGAGATGCAGACCCAGAACAGGTCAGGGCAGTTGAGGAGATGCAGACCCAGAACAGGTCAGGGCAGTTGAGGAGATGCAGACCCAGAACAGGTCAGGGCAGTTGAGGAGATGCAGACCCAGAACAGGTCAGGGCAGTTGAGGAGATGCAGACCCAGAACAGGTCAGGGCAGTTGAGGAGATGCAGACCCAGAACAGGTCAGGGCAGTTGAGGAGATGCAGACCCAGAACAGGTCAGGGCAGTTGAGGAGATGCAGACCCAGAACAGGTCAGGGCAGTTGAGGAGATGCAGACCCAGAACAGGTCAGGGCAGTTGAGGAGATGCAGACCCAGAACAGGTCAGGGCAGTTGAGGAGATGCAGGCGCCAACAAACAGGACAGAGCTGCAGCGCGCACTGGGCGTGGTCAACTACTGGGGAAAGTCGATATTCTCCAGGCACGGCATTCCATCCATGGTGGCATCTGACAATGTGAGGCAGTACGACTGTGAGCAGTATGGGGCATTCATACGAATATGGCTTTACTGACAATGTGAGGCAGTATGACTGTGAGCAGTATGGGGCATTCATACGAATATGGCTTTACTGACAATGTGAGGCAGTATGACTGTGAGCAGTATGGGGCATTCATACGAATATGGCTTTACTGACAATGTGAGGCAGTACGACTGTGAGCAGTATGGGGCATTCATACGAATATGGCTTTACTGACAATGTGAGGCAGTATGACTGTGAGCAGTATGGGGCATTCATACGAATATGGCAACAAAAAACAATTTCTCTTCACAGATGTGATTCAAGTTTGACTTAACTAAGTTAAAAAATATATAAAAAGGTATTGATATGAGGGGTGGAAGTGGTTGCATTTTATTTTTTGTAGTTTTATGTGATTCAAGTGTGACTACTAAAGTTCACAAGCATGAGAAAAAAGGGAAGATTATTGATATTATATCCAGTGTGTACCATTCCCAACCAGTAGAGGTCAGGAGTGTTAAGTCTCTGACCAGAGGTTTGAGTTGGACTGTACAAGGTGGACCATCTAACATTAACCTGCTTTTCCTTGAATGAGTTACATGGTGTGCAGACGTATCATTACAGCCTTGATCAAGTTTTTATGTAAAAAGTCGTAAATTACTGAGAGTAATTTGTTACTTTTTAAAATAATACACTGAAATGTCTTTAAAATGAATTATTTTGGAAAATTAATATTTGGATGTGTTCTTTAAACTAACACACACAAGAAAATAAGCATATATATAATAAAGTGTAGGGTGCCTTAGACTTCTGCACAGTATGTGTGTGTGTGTGTGTGTGTGTGTGTGTGTAGTTCTGTATGGATGTGGTTGTGTGTGTGTGTGTGTGTGTTTGTGTGTGTAGTTCTGTATGGATGTGGTTGTGTGTGTGTGTGTGTGTGTGTGTGTAGTTCTGTATGGATGTGGTTGTGTGTGTGTGTGTGTGTGTGTGTAGTTCTGTATGGATGTGGTTGTGTGTGTGTGTGTGTGTGTGTGTAGTTCTGTATGGATGTGGTTCTGTGTGTGTGTGTGTGTGTGTGTAGTTCTGTATGGATGTGGTTGTGTGTGTGTGTGTGAGAGGCGCTGGTCCTCATCACACACACGCAGGGCAGTGTGCTTCTCACATACCATCACAGCCAGTGGCATACAGAGGTTCAGCGTGCGGCTCATGAGGTATCCCTACAGAGAATACAGAGGTTCAGCGTGCGGCTCATGAGGTATCCCTACAGAGAATACAGAGGTTCAGCGTGCGGCTCATGAGGTATCCCTACAGAGAATACAGAGGTTCAGCGTGCGGCTCATGAGGTATCCCTACAGAGAATACAGAGGTTCAGCGTGCGGCTCATGAGGTATCCCTACAGAGAATACAGAGGTTCAGCGTGCGGCTCATGAGGTATCCCTACAGAGAATACAGAGGTTCAGCGTGCGGCTCATGAGGTATCCCTACAGAGAATACAGAGGTTCAGCGTGCGGCTCATGAGGTATCCCTACAGAGAATACAGAGGTTCAGCGTGCGGCTCATGAGGTATCCCTACAGAGAATACAGAGGTTCAGCGTGCGGCTCATGAGGTATCCCTACAGAGAATACAGAGGTTCAGCGTGCGGCTCATGAGGTATCCCTACAGAGAATACAGAGGTTCAGCGTGCGGCTCATGAGGTATCCCTACAGAGAATACAGAGGTTCAGCGTGCGGCTCATGAGGTATCCGTACACCATCACACGTCCCGGGAAAGAGCCTCACAATAGCGCACACGCCGTCGTGAGTGGAGCCACAAGTGGAGACGGGCTGATGGAGGAAAGGAATATACACGCAGATTATGTGATGGAGAACTTACCAGCGAGTGACGCTTACCTGACAGAGCTGAGGCAGCTGTGGAGCGCTGACAGCGTGTGCTCACCAGTGATGAAGCTGTGCACTGAGGGCTGGTCACATGGCAGCAGACTGGATGACCTGTTGGTCCTGGATTCTTTTTCTAGAGAGGCCGTTCACACCAAACACAACCAATGACCTGCTGGTCCAGGATTCTTTTTCTAGAGAGGCCGTTCACACCAAACACAACCAATGACCTGCTGGTCCTGGATTCTTTTTCTAGAGAGGCCATTCACACCAAACACAACCAATGACCTGCTGGTCCTGGATTCTTTTTCTAGGTTCATAGAGGTGGCCCAGCTGAGCTGACATTGTGGTGCATCTGAAGTCGATGTTTGCGAGACATGGCGTTCCAGAGACACTTGTCACAGACAACGGGCCTCAGTTCTCAGGAGCAGACATGAAAGTCTTAGTGCAACGGGCCTCAGTTCTCAGGAGCAGACATGAAAGTCTTAGTGCAACGGGCCTCAGTTCTCAGGAGCAGACATGAAAGTCTTAGTGCAACGGGCCTCAGTTCTCAGGAGCAGACATGAAAGTCTTAGTGCCGTGTCCAGCAGCCCCAGGTCTCCACAGAGCAATGGTGAGGCCGAGCGAGCCGCTCAAACGCTGACAAACCTGAACAAGGCGTGAGGATCATTTTCTGAACTGATTCTTCATTTACAAAGTGTGTTCACATGAAGATAATCACGTGATTAAAGATAACCTTTTATTATAATCCCTATTCCTATCAGACCACTTTCTGTATTAAGTGTTCTTTGTCTCTCTCCCAGCAGGAAGACAGCCTTTCACCTGGGTGTCTCTGCTTCACCCAGAAGGGGGTAGCTAGCACACTCCGGTCTTACAGGAGGCCAACAAGGGGTAACAGTGAAGACAAAATACTGATAAAAGTTAGCAGCCAGCTACGTGTCTTTTTGTTTATGTTCCCCTCCCTTCTGGGTCGGTATACTGAAAACTGTGTTTAAGTCATACTGCGTGTGTGTACAAACTGAAGAACTATCAGAAAGCTGGTAGGCCTTCCACTCTCTTATTCTGAGTGATCAGATAAATGAGAAGGTTAAACTGCAGAATAGCTGCAGTTGTTTTTACTGGGATCTGTTTCATCAGACGACGCTCACCTGTGAAATGTTATGTGTGCATTTTTCCCCACACAGGCGTCAGAACCCTGCCGCACACTGCTAGTGCACAGAGCTGCACCTTTGAGTGACGGCTACAGCACTGCTAGTGCACAGAGCTGCACCTTTGAGTGACGGCTACAGCACTGCTAGCGCACAGAGCTGCACCTTTGAGCGACGGCTACAGCACTGCTAGCACACAGAGCTGCACCTTTGAGCGACGGCTACAGCACTGCTAGCGCACAGAGCTGCACCTTTGAGTGACGGCTACAGCACTGCTAGCGCACAGAGCTGCACCTTTGAGTGACGGCTACAGCACTGCTAGCGCACAGAGCTGCACCTTTGAGCGACGGCTACAACACTGCTAGCGCACAGAGCTGCACCTTTGAGTGACGGCTACAGCACTGCTAGCGCACAGAGCTGCACCTTTGAGCGACGGCTACAGCACTGCTAGCGCACAGAGCTGCACCTTTGAGCGACGGCTACAGCACTGCTAGCGCACAGAGCTGCACCTTTGAGTGACGGCTACAGCACTGCTAGCGCACAGAGCTGCACCTTTGAGTGACGGCTACAGCACTGCTAGCGCACAGAGCTGCACCTTTGAGCGATGACTACAGCACTGCTAGCGCACAGAGCTGCACCTTTGAGCGACGGCTACAGCCCGGCCCGGTGGCTCATGGGACGGCGCCCGCGTACCGCTCTGCCCACCTTCCCGGCGGTGCTGGAGCCGGACATCCCAGACCTGCGGAGGGTCCAGTGCAGGGAAAGAGAGAGGAGGCAGATGGATGCGCACGACTACCACCAAAGACACGGAGTGAGGAACCTTCCCAACCTGGCACCAGGGGGCAGAGTGTGGATCACCGACACCAACACGCCTGGCACGGTGACACGTGAACATCCTGTGCCCAGGTCATATCTGGTCAGAGGGCCACAAGGGACGCTTGCCTACTGCCAATGGGGCCAGCTACAGGCAGCAGTCACGAGGCACAACCCAAACCCACCACGGACGTGGGAGCTTACAACAGCACAAGGGACAGGTCAGCAGGGTCCCCAGGGATTCCCCAGGTCACCCCGCCATTGGTCAGAACCAGATCGGGCAGAGAGGTCATCAAACCAAAGAGACTTGATTTGTGAAAAAAACTGATATAATGTAACCGGTTAGAGTAAAGGAGTATGATCAGTTGCTGTGCAGGGGAAAGTTCTATTGCCTGTTGGGGTCAATGATCTGTTTAAGAGGGTTCTGGGAGGAGGAGAAGTGAAAATGTTTGGGGTAATATGCCTTCATAATTTATAAACTAGATGCGTATAATGGGGTAATGTAAAGTAACATTATTTCTGGGAAAGAGAGGTGTGCTGTAAGTTAGATGACGTCCGTCCCCGTTCCTCCAGAGAGTTCATCCCTGTCCCAGTCACCCCCAGCTGCTCACCGGGAGGAAATTCCAGCAGCATGCACAATGTTTTCAGGCCCCTTGCGCCAAAAGGAAGAAGCGGATGAGTGCAGCTCCCTTCTTTTGTGGATCGGGGAGAAGGGACGTGACATTATAACACTTGGACACTCACAGATGAGGAAGCCAAGAAGCTGCAGACATACTATGATAAGTACACTGCGTTTGCCACGCCCAAGGCTGACCCCATACATGCGAGACATAGGCTTCACAAACAATCGCAAGGAGAGCATGAATGGTTTGAACAGTTCGTAACTAAAACTGTTAGTCAAAGACTGTGGATGCCCAAATAGTGACGAAATGGTCAGATATCGCATCGTGTTTGCAACAAACTCCCCTTTTGTGAGAGAAAAGCTACTCAGCCAGGGTGCAGAGCTCACACTCCACAAGGCCATAGACATCGCAAGGTCCCGTGAGTTAGCAAAGCAGCAGCTAAAGGCTATGGGCAGTACAAAAGACCACAGTCACCATAATACTGTACATGCTGTAAACAGGAAGCCACGCAGACCAGATATACCACAGAAACTTACTGGCACTAGGCCAAAGGACAATAGCACCACCCAGAGGACATGCGGCTACTGTGCAGGGCAACATAGTGCTAAAGACGTATGCCCAGCCAAAGGAAAGCAGTGCATGAAGTGCAAAAAATGTAACCATTTCACAAGGGCATGCAAATCAAAGCCCCCAGCCCAGTCAACTCCCCATCACAAAGCAGTGCACGCTGTCAAACACAGCACTGACCCAAATGGTGAGGACACTTATGAGGAACAGTCAGAACTCTACATAGACAGCATCACAATCGAAAATGAAGGCAAAAATAACGAGCAGGCCTATGCAGATATAGAGCTTGGCTCACCCCCACAAGAAGTCCGGTTTAAAGTAGACACTGGTGCACAGGCCAGCACCATTCCAGCCAACATTTTCCAGACGATGTTCCAGGATGTTAGTCTGAGACCAGTCACTCACAAACTTACAGACTATGGAGGGCACCCACTGAGTGTGGAGGGGAAATGCAAGTTAAGATGCAGACACAAAGACCGCTCATTACTGCTAGATTTCCACATTGTTGACACAAGCGCCCCACCAGTCCTGCCAATGAAAGCATGTAGAGATCTTAATTTGGTCAAAATTGTAATGGCTGTTAATGAGGAAAAGGGAAAGACAAACACTGTCTCACAGAGCACACTGGATGAGTATGTGGATGTATTCCAGGACAATTCCCAGGCGAATGCCATTTCCGTGTGGACCCCGACACAGCGCCTGTAGTCTGCCCACCACGTGGCGTCCCTATCGCACTGCGAAGCCGACTAAAAGAAGAGCTCAACAGCATGGGGAAAAATGGCATCATATGCAAGGTCACTGAACCCACAGACTGGGTAAACGCACTGGTTGTCATAGGAAAGCTCAGTCTGTTTAGACCCAAGACCCCTTAACAAAGCAATACAGAGACCTCACTACCCCCTACCCACATTAGAAAACGTCACCACAAAGCTTGCCGGAGCAAAATATTTCAGCGTTTTAGACGCAAGGTCAGGTTATTGGGCCATAAAACCGAGTCATGAGTCATCTATGTTGACAACATTTAACACAGGGTTTGGCAGGTACCGTTTCCTTAGACTGCCATTCGGTATCATTTGGGCCCGAGACGAGTTCCAGCGGCGTGTGGATGAGACGTGCGGAGGCCTCGAGGGTGGAGCAGCCATAGTGGATGACATACTAGTGTTGGGAAAGACCAAACACGACCACGACCGCAACCTCCGAGCCATGCTGAGACGGACGAGGGAGAGAGGGGTGCGGCTAAATCCTGAGAAACGTCGCGTCTGCATGTCAGAGGTAAGTCACTTTGGACACACACTGTCACACCAAGGTCTCAAACCTGAGCCCCAGAAAGTAAAAGCAGTTCAGGAAATGCAGCCACCGCAGAACAAGGCAGAGTTAGAAACTACCCTTGGGATGTTCACTTACCTGGCACGGTTTGCTCCACACCTATCTGAGGTCACTGCACCACACCTATCTGAGGTCACTGCACCACACCTATCTGAGGTCACTGCACCACACCTATCTGAGGTCACTGCACCACACCTATCTGAGGGCACTGCACCACTGCGACAGCTGCTAAAAGCGCACAGTGACTTTGTTTGGGATGCTATCAATGATAGAGCGTTGCGGGAAAAGATAGATTTGATAACACAAGAACCAGGCCCAGTACTCGTTTACCTCGACCCCCTGAAAGAGCGAACACTCCAAGTGGACGCTTCAGAAAGCGGCCTCAGGGCAGTTATGCTCCAAGACGGCAAACCAGTTGCCTGTGCCTCAAAAGCACTCGACAGCACGGAGGAAAACTATGCACAGATAGAGAAAGAGCTCTATGCTGTACTGTTTGGTTGCAGGCGTTTCCATGAGTACACCTACGGCCGCAAGGTGACCGTAGAATCAGACCATAAGCCACTAGAATCAATTCTAAAAAACCACTAGCATCAGCCCCACTGCGGCTGCAGCGAATGATACTGCAGTTGCAAAGGTACGACATCAGCATCATCCACCGACTCGGAAAAGACATTCCAGTCGCCGACACATTATCTGGGAAGTCCGTAGAGCACCATGACAGAGCTCCAAATGAAGGAATGGAAGCCCAGGTGCACACGGTCATCAGCAGTGTTCCTGTGAGCGACCAGAGGCTGACGGAGATCAGAGAGGCAACAAGCCAGGATCCCCAGCTCACCGCCCTGACAAAGGCAGCCCAAGAAGGCTGGCCTGAGTCCAGATCACAATGCCCCCCCAGCATCCAAGAGCACTGGAACCACAGGGACCGGATTGCCCAAATTGATGGCATTCTTTTTAAAGGTGAGAAAATGATAATTCCTCAAAAGCTCAGAGAGAACATGATTGAGCGCATACATTCTAGCCATATGGGTGTAGAAAAGAGCAAAAACAGAGCTAGAGACGCTCTATTCTGGCCGGGGATGGGGAAACAGATTGAGGCAGCAGTAGAAGCCTGCAGCATATGCCAGGAGCGCAGCAGTGCAGACCCCAAAGAAGCCCTGCTATCACATGCCATACCGGAGAGACCAGGGCAAGTGACAGGCACAGATCTATTTACATGGAGCTCCAGAGATGACATGGTTGTAGTGGATTACTACAGCCGTTTGTTTGAGCTGGAGAGGCTATACAGTTGTGCTGCCACAGCCGTTATCACCAAACTCAAGTCAACCATGGAGAGGCATGGCATCCCCGAAACCATCATCAGCGATAACGGACCGTGCTACAGTGCACGCCAGTTTCAATCCTTTGCACAGTCATGGGGATTCACACACATCACCACTAGCCCCCATTACCCACAGAGCAATGGCCTCGCAGAGAAGACTGTCCAAACAGCTCAGCCAATGTCAGACAAAGCCAAAGCTGAGAGCAAGGGCGCTTACATCAGTCTCCTAGGATACCGCAACACCCCGATAGACAACCTAAAGTCACCAGCACAGCTTCTCATGAGTCGCAGGCTGCCATCCATCCTTCCATCCACAGCTAAGCAGCTGCAGCCACAAGTCGCCTGTCAGCAGAGCGTACGTGAGAGAAGAGAGGCCTGTCAGCACAACAAACGTACTACAACAGGTCTGCCAGACCTCTGCCACCCCTGCCTGCAGGTACCCCCATCCGCTTTTGGGCAGGAGGACGGCTCCTGGAGACCTGCGACAGTAACCCGTCCTGCAGACACAGGAGCTACCGCATCACAACCAGCGAAGGTCAGGCGTATCGGCCAAACCGCTCCCCCTCGGAGAAAGACTCTCTCAAGACAGCAGAGAGGACGTGAGCACAGCAGACGTCCAACAGTCCGAGTCCAGCGCCAACAACACACAGGGCCGTCAGTCTGACCTTGTGGATCCTCCAGGCTTGGACACTCGGTCAAATGACCAGCAACAATCCGGTTACACTCCGCGTTCAGGGCGTGTTGTCAAACCCAAACCAATATTTGATTTGTAATGGATGTTAAAAATAAATGAATAAAAATGACTTACCTGTTTACTGTGAACAGATTCCGATGTTTGGAATTTGCACTGAATATTGTTGTTATTCCAGCCAGTGTTACTCACTTCTGTGTTCTTATTCAGACAGAATGTTTTCTTCAGAAAAAAGGGCATGTAACATATTTTGTCCACCAGATGTCAGTAATGTGATCCAAGTCTCACGAGACAAAATGTGATTAGGTGTGTGACTCAAGATGGCGGAGTAAAGCAGTGAGTAAAACAATAATCGGTCTGCAAGAGTCTTTATTTACAAAGTTTATTAATTAGCTAAAGGTAAAACCATGACAACCCCCAGCTGCTCACCGGGGCCTGGGGCCTGGCTTTCAGGTTTGAGTCCAGTGATTCACAGATGAGTTTGAGTCCAGTGATTCACAGATGAGTTTGAGTCCAGTGATTCACAGATGAGTTTGAGTCCAATGATTCACAGATGAGTTTGAGTCCAGTGATTCACAGATGAGTTTGAGTTCAGTGATTCACAGATGAGTTTGAGTTCAGTGATTCACAGATGAGTTTGAGTTCAGTGAATCACAGATGAGTTTGAGTTCAGTGATTCACAGATGAGTTTGAGTCCAGTGATTCACAGATGAGTTTGAGTTCAGTGATTCACAGATGAGTTTGAGTCCAGTGATTCACAGATGAGTTTGAGTCCAGTGATTCACAGATGAGTTTGAGTCCAGTGATTCACAGATTAGTTTGAGTCCAGTGATTCACAGATGAGTTTGAGTCCAGTGATTCACAGATGAGTTTGAGTGCAGTGATTCACAGATGAGTTTGAGTTCAGTGATTCACAGATGAGTTTGAGTGCAGTGATTCACAGATGAGTTTGAGTCCAGTGATTCACAGATGAGTTTGAGTGCAGTGATTCACAGATGAGTTTGAGTGCAGTGATTCACAGATGAGTTTGAGTGCAGTGATTCACAGATGAGTTTGAGTGCAGTGATTCACAGATGAGTTTGAGTGCAGTGATTCACAGATGAGTTTGAGTCCAGTGATTCACACACAAACACACATACAAATTGAGAGAGAAAGAGAGAGACAGAGAGAGAGAGGGAGATGGAGACCGAGAGAGAGAAAGAGAGAGAGAGAGAGAGTCAGAGAGAAGATGAGCTCCAAAATTTTTTTGTCAATCTTCAATATTCTTCACGGAAAAATGTGACAGTTGAAATAGCAGTTGAAATGACAGTTGAAATGACAGTTGAAATGGCAGTTGAAATGGCAGTTGAAATGGCAGTTGGAAAAATTGGAACTGAGCCAGCAGCAGCAGCAGCAGCATCTGCAACAAATGTATCAATCTCAGCCCCAGCCAGCCAATCAGAACCCTCAGCCCAGCCAGGAGAGGGCTTTGAAATTCAATACCCGGAGCATATTCAGTTGGGTAAGGCAAAAAAACAACACAAGGACAATGTCCTGAGCAGTTTCCCAGAGATACTGGTGTCAGATTATTGTGGGCCAGAAGAGAACAGGGTCAGGTGCAATGTACTGCTCTACACACAGAGCCCCACTGCCTGGCACACAGCCCTCTGCCAGACCTCTCCCTACATTAAAAAGAACAGCATCAGCAAAGGCAGACAGATCTCTGTACTGGAGGACTCAGACAGCAGCAATACCAGGCCAGCAGTGAACATATACCACACTGGCACAGTTATGGTACAGGGATCAGAGGCCAGTCTAGAACAGTTTGAGCTGAGCTTCCAGCCCCTCAAAAGGCAGGCAGAGAAACTTCAAAAAGAGCCAGAGTACAAGACCCTGGAGCCTGAGCCTGAACCCAACAGTGCCCCTGCCAGTGAAGTACCTCCCCCTGCCCACTGTACCCCCAGTTCCCCCAAAGTGTACAGCAGCACCAGGACCCTGAGACAGTGCTGGAGCAGGAGGTCACTCAGTTCAGGGAAGAAACTCTGGCTAACTGTAGCAGCCACACGCAGCAGGCTAACAGCGAGGTCTAACTGTAGCAGCCACACACAGCAGGCTAACAGCGAGGTCTAACTGTAGCAGCCACACGCAGCAGGCTAACAGCGAGGTCTAACTGTAGCAGCCACACACAGCAGGCTAACAGCGAGGGCTAACTGTAGCAGCCACACACAGCAGGCTAACAGCGAGGGCTAACTGTAGCAGCCACACACAGCAGGCTAACAGCGAGGTCTAACTGTAGCAGCCACACACAGCAGGCTAACAGCGAGGTCTAACTGTAGCAGCCACACATAGCAGGCTAACAGTGAGGTCTATCTGTAGCAGCCACACACAGCAGGCTAACAGCGAGGTCTATCTGTAGCAGCCACACACAGCAGGCTAACAGTGAGGTCTAACTGTAGCAGCCACACACAGCAGGCTAACAGCGAGGTCTAACTGTAGCAGCCACACATAGCAGGCTAACAGTGAGGTCTATCTGTAGCAGCCACACACAGCAGGCTAACAGCGAGGTCTAACTGTAGCAGCCACACACAGCAGGCTAACAGTGAGGTCTAACTGTAGCAGCCACACACAGCAGGCTAACAGCGAGGTAGCCAGCCTCCTCACACAGCACAGGTGTGAGATACAGGAGCTGTGAGCTGCAATGAGACACCTGGAGGAGGACAACCTTAAGGACAGAGCTCCACAGAGTAAAAGAGGAGCAGGCCTTAAGGACAGAGCTCCACAGAGTAAAAGAGGAGCAGGCCTTAAGGACAGAGCTCCACAGAGTAAAAGAGGAGCAGGCCTTAAGGACAGAGCTCCACAGAGTAAAAGAGGAGCAGGCCTTAAGGACAGAGCTCCACAGAGTAAAAGAGGAGCAGCACACACACACACACACACACACACACACACTCACACACACACACACACACACACACTCACACACACATACACACACAGACACACTCACACACACTCACACACACACACACACACACACACTCACATACACTCACACACACATACACCCCTCCTCATGTAGACACACATACCAACACCCTCACTCCCCCTACCACTGACACACAGTCTACCCCTCCTCATGTAGACACACATACCAACACCCTCACTCCCCCTACCACTGACACACAGTCTACCCCTCCTCATGTAGACACACATACCAACACCCTCACTCCCCCTACCACTGACACACAGTCTACCCCTCCTCATATAGACACACATACCAACACCCTCGCTCCCCCTACCACTGACACACAGTCTACCCCTCCTCATGTAGACACACATACCAACACCCTCACTCCCCCTACCACTGACACACAGTCTACCCCTCCTCATGTAGACACACATACCAACACCCTCACTCCCCCTACCACTAACACACAGTCTACCCCTCCTCATGTAGACACACATACCAACACCCTCACTCCCCCTACCACTGACACACAGTCTACCCCTTCTCATGTAGACACACATACCAACACCCTCACTCCCCCTACCACTGACACACAGTCTACCCCTCCTCATGTAGACACACATACCAACACCCTCACTCCCCCTACCACTGACACACAGTCTACCCCTCCTCATGTAGACACACATACCAACACCCTCACTCCCCCTACCACTGACACACAGTCTACCCCTCCTCATGTAGACACACATACCAACACCCTCACTCCCCCTACCACTGACACACAGTCTACCCCTCCTCATGTAGACACACATACCAACACCCTCACTCCCCCTACCACTGACACGTAGTCTACCCCTCCTCATGTAGACACACATACCAACACCCTCACTCCCCCTACCACTGACACACAGTCTACCCCTCCTCATGTAGACACACATACCAACACCCTCACTCCCCCTACCACTGACACACAGTCTACCCCGCCTCATGTAGACACACATACCAACACCCTCACTCCTAACACTCCCAGAACCAGCCGACCCACAGGACAGCACACTGAGGCTGAAGTTATACTTCTGTGTGACTCCAATGGCAAATACCTCAACGAAAGGTGGCTATTCCCTGGGAGAAAGGTTATGAAGCTTCGTAGCCCAACAACACAGACTGCCCTAGAACTACTGTCACAGCAAAGTCTGGGAGAGGCCAAACACATCCTGATCCACACGGGGACCAACGACCTGAGCACACGCAGGATTGACGTAGCCGAGGCCCTGAGACAGGTGGCAGTTAAGGCCACACACCATTACCCGGCAGCCAAAGTTACCATCTCCACCCTGCTGCCCAGAACAGACGTGCCACAGTGAGTGATCCACAGCATCAACGCAGAGGTGTCCCGAGGCTGTACCCTGCTGCCAAACGTCCAGCTGGCTCACCACCGTGACCTCTACGACCAGGAGCACCTCAACAATGAGGGGGTGAAGATGTTTACAAAGGTCCTAAAGGACACTGCACTGAGCAGGACCTCCACCAACAACCACAGCCAGAAGAGGAAACCAGGCATCCGCCCCCGGCACGATAATCCCCCGCACGCAACCCCCAGACCCCGCCCGCCCATGCAGCGCATCACAGGCAGCCCTCAGAATCACTGCAGACCACAGACTGCACATCACAGACTGAGAGCAGCTCAGCCCTCAGAATCACTGCAGACCACAGACTGCACATCACAGACTGAGAGCAGCTCAGCCCTCAGAATCACTGCAGACCACAGACTGCACATCACAGACTGAGAGCAGCTCAGCCCTCAGAATCACTGCAGACCACAGACTGCACATCACAGACTGAGAGCAGCTCAGCCCTCAGAATCACTGCAGACCACAGACTGCACATTACAGACTGAGAGCAGCTCAGCCCTCAGAATCACTGCAGACCACAGACTGCACATCACAGACTGAGAGCAGCTCAGCCCTCAGAATCACTGCAGACCACAGACTGCACATCACAGACTGAGAGCAGCTCAGCCCTCAGAATCACTACAGACCACAGACTGCACATCACAGACTGAGAGCAGCTCAGCCCTCAGAATCACTACAGACCACAGACTGCACATCACAGACTGAGAGCAGCTCAGCCCTCAGAATCACTGCAGACCACAGACTGCACATCACAGACTGAGAGCAGCTCAGCCCTCAGAATCACTACAGACCACAGACTGCACATCACAGACTGAGAGCAGCTCAGCCCTCAGAATCACTGCAGACCACAGACTGCACATCACAGACTGAGAGCAGTCAGGCAGAGCCACAGGCCAGCCCCAAGCCCAGCACCGCCCCCCCTCAGGACCCCAGCCCTCCATCAGCATCACAGCCTGAGAACAGCCGGACAGAGCTACACCCAGCACCTACCCCGCCCTGCTCACAGCCTACTGCAGGGAACCAGCCCCCACCACAGCCCCCGAAAACCGCCATACTCATCGACTCTAATGGCAAGTTCCTGCAGCACAGACAGATGTTCCCCACACACAGGGTAGGACAATTCTGGTGTCCCACTACTGACACAGCACACAAACTCTTTTGTCGTTCCCGACTAGGCGAGCCAGATAACATTATCATACACACGGGTACAAATTACCTGTGTTCTCAGGGAGAGAGGGTTTCACAGGCAGTGACAAAGGTGGCCCAAAAAGCATGCAGGGAGTTCCCCACAGCCAACATCACCATCTCCACTTTCCTGCCTCGAAAGGACGTCCCTTCTGAACTAATCAATAACATAAGCCGAGCCATCACCACAGACTGCGCTACACTGACGGGAGTTAAAGTCACACATCACCCCACTCTGACCCCGGAGCACCTATATGACCATGTGCACCTGGACCGGAGCAACGTCTGGATGATTGCAGAGGACCATACATATGTATGTATGTGTATATGAATGTGTGTATATATATATGTATATGTGTATATATATATGTGTATATGTATGTGTATATATGTATATGCGTATATATATGTGTATGTATGTGTGAATGTATATGTACATATATAGCCTATTTTTTACCACTTGTTCCTTTGTTGTTACTTCTTGATTTATCTGTGTCGCTTTTTATTGAATAAATCTCTAACAAATGAAATTTTATTGAAAATGAGATGATTTCTGATTAGCTCTTGGAATATTCAGGGTTTGTATTCATCGACATTTGGAATTAAAAGCACAAATTCAGAATTCCACATAAACATATATCATGACATCATAGTTCTCTTAGAGACATGGTGCCATGACAACACAAACACTCACTGTCCCCCAAACTATCGAGAAATTTTACTTCCATCCCTAAAACATAATACCATTTTGGCAGAGACTCAGGAGGGGTGGTGATATGGTACAAAGAGGAACTATCATCCAATCTATTTGAAACTGAAAGAAAACCAACATATATCTGGGTAAAGAAATTAAACAAAAACACCATTG
>NC_083778.1:1390000-1412500 GCF_963514075.1 Conger conger | reverse complement strand
GAGGCACCACACTATGCATTTATACATCACCCACTACACCTCAGGATCCACCCCGAGGCACCACACTATGCATTTATACATCACCCACTACACCTCAGGATCCACCCCGAGGCCCCACACTATGCATTTATACATCACCCACTACACCTCAGGATCCACCCCGAGGCACCACACTATGCATTTATACATCACCCACTACACCTCAGGATCCACCCCGAGGCACCACACTATGCATTTATACATCACCCACTACACCTCAGGATCCACCCCGAGGCCCCACACTATGCATTTATACATCACCCACTACACCTCAGGATCCACCCCGAGGCACCACACTGTGCATTTATACATCACCCACTACACCTCAGGATCCACCCCGAGGCACCACACTATGCATTTATACATCACCCACTACACCTCAGGATCCACCCCGAGGCACCACAACGTCAACTAACATACACATACCCCCCTACACATATACACATAAACACACTAACACACACACACACACACACACACACAGTGCATAAGTCTTAGCAAGGAGCCAACCAAAGTCTGCAGAAGAACTGTGGCAAGTTCTCCAACATGCTTGGAACAACCTCTGCTGATTGTCTTATAGAACTGCAGGACAGCGTTGATCTCAGAGAAGTGATGCAGTTTTAACGCCGAAGGGTGGTCACAAAAAATATTGATTTTATTAAGTTTTTAACTATTCTGGCAAATTACAAAAATGTAATGTAAAATGTATAGTGCGTTTATTTAGAACCTTTCATTTAATTATTTTTGAAAGAATCTTACTGAACAGAATGTTATACAGATGCCTCAGACTTTTGCACAGTACTCTACATACATACACATACACAAACCCCCCAAACACATATACACTCTCACACACACACACACACACACACACACACACTGTGGTGGCCCAATCGGGGATTGGGACACCACGGGATTGAAACGGCCAGTACGCCGGTGCCGGGAGCTGGGGAAGGTTATTAACCATGTCTATTTCCCAATCTCTTACTTAACACAGCGGCACCTTGGAGGGGAGCGCCGCCCTACAAAAGGAAGTGCTCAAGAACAGAACGGGGCTCAGGATAGAGGAGGAGAGACGCGGAGCTAGCGAATGCTACGGCCATTGAAAGCGCACACCCCCCTACTCAAGAGAGCCGTGGCGGACTTCGCGGAAGACACAAAAGTCTGGATTCACGTGAGCGTGTCATTCTAAAAATACCCCAGCTAACCTGTCCCTCTCCAACTGCAGACGAACTGACTGGCTAGGTGGAGAGGGAGGACTTCCAACGCCGGGGAAACTCGAGGAGTGGACAGCCCCGCCAACGACCAAGACGGATCAACGCAACCGTGGGGATTCCGGCTCTTTTTCGTTTTTCTTTTTTGATGTTCCTGAATTTTTTCTGTTTTTGAGAAAGGACTAAAATTTTTTGTGCAGGACTACTGAGACGTGCCCTGAAGGCACTCATAGAAAATGGATGTATGGATGGGATGGATGGATGGATGGACAAACACTCACATACCCCTCCGACCCCCAACACACATAAACACATACTGTCACCACACACACACACATCAAAGGAGGGGTGTTTATCAAAATGGGTGAAATAACTGGATAAAAATGACCCAGTAACATTACTCCTTCTCATGCTTCATGTCTTGTACATTTCTGTTGCCTCATTTATCAAACGTGAGCCAAACAAACCGTGAATCATTCGGAAATGCATTGACACAAATAATGAGGGATGGATCAAAGCTTTTCACAGTTATTTTAATTTGCAGTGGCAAAATTATTTTAATAAGCCAATTGAATATTCACATTATTTATCATCTAAAAAACACAACTGGATTCAACATTAAAATGATTCATTTGGGTAATCCTAATAAATTCATGCTGAATTGGAATTGAATATGAATTCCATAAAACGTGTGAATAAAGTCTGCTATAAATAAGGCGTACCCGTCATAGCTTAGACAGTCCTCCAGAGTGACATGTGACCAAAAATCTGTCTGCCTGACATTTAGCAGGACTGTCTCTGTGTGACTGCGGTGCCCGTTACACCTGTCCCCGGCCCTGAAAGGCCCAGCCCAGACCCAACATCATCGGCGGAGGTAACCGCTCCACCACCTGTCTCCCCTGTCCCTGGGAAGATGCCTAATCCTGACCTAACATCTTCATCTGACTCCGAGCCAGAGCCAGAGCAGACCACATACAAAAAGGCCAAAATATACTGCCTTTCGGAAAGAATGGCCTGTCCAATTTCCGTGGCTCAGATATGATAAAACTGGAAACATCACGCATTGCATTTATTGCAAAGAGTGCGGCCAAAGCATGGCTGGGAACAGTGCTTTTGCTGTCGGAGCGTCGACGTTCTGAATTGAAACGTTAAAGCACAATGTCTCCAAGAAACACGTCCTGGGCGTGACAGGTGCGTGGCGGGCAGAGGAGCCCCCCTCCCCACAGCGTTTCAGCGCCAGGCAGCGGAAAACCGAAGCAGTGAGGAGTCAGAAATGATAATACAATTTAACACTGCTTAGAATATAGCCAAAGAAGAGCTACCTTTTACTAAACTTAAGTCCCAGATCATTCTTATGAAAAGGAACGGGTTAAATGTGAACCCGTTACAGCCATGAAACTGCCTGTGCCCAGTTCATTGGGGTGATCCCAGAAAAAGACATCTGTACAAATCGCGGATTCAATGTCATTCTTGCATGGCAGCCAATCGCCGTTGGTGTGTGAGTGTGAGTGCACCTGGTAGACTCTGCACTAATACGAGTCAGGTTCGGTGCTGGTGGTTTATTCGCTAAAAAAAGGAATTTATGAGAAAAGGTAAGGAAGGCGTTCAGCTGAGAGTGTTTATGTGCTGTCGCCTTCCTCAAGGGTTTTGTTTTTCTTTGGACTCGTGTGAGTTGGCGGTAGAGGGACGGTGTCCCCGGTACATGTATTTTGGTTTGCGTTTTGTCCCGAGCTGCGTCTCGAGGTTTTTATTTTCGTGCTTGGTTTTTTTCTCGCCAGGTTGTATTTTATTTTTGTTTCTTGGTCTGTGACCATTTGTGCCCAGCTATTGGCACATATCCTGAGTTATTGGTCCGCCCTGTTTGTTAAGGGTTGTTTTCTGTTTCCCTTAACCGTTTTTGGGCTATTTCTGTTTCCCCTTTATAAGATTTAAGTGTTGTTTATTTCTTTTCCGGGAGAAGTCTTCCCGTGGCTGTGTACCCCTATCTCTGTCTACTAGTCTAGAAGGGTTCTAGCATTGGTCGCCCTGGGCTCTCCGCCCCGCTCGCCACCTTACACAGAGAGGTGTGTAGCGGGTCTGTATGTGTGTGCGCGCATGTGTGAAAGTGTCGACATTGGAGACAAATGGTCTTTTAAAGTAATGAAGTTAATTAAGTAAAAAAAAAAAAAGGTAGTGGGGTGAGGTAATAACCATGAGCTCAAAGAGTTCAAAGAGGCAAGACCCAGAATTTGCGGGTCCTATGAAAATAATGCATGACAGTATGGGTCGGCAACCACACACCAGTGTATTATCATTTTATACTGTAAAAATAAATGTAAATGGAAATATGTTTGGATTTGTGAAGAAAAAAAAGAAACAATGTTAAGACAGGAAAAGCAGGCTAAGAGGGAAGAAGGAGATACATCTGCAGTAAAAAAAAAGAATAAAAAAAATAAATAAAAAAAATGTATTACTTTCTTTGTCATTTTTCATTTATTTATTTATTTATTTTTATTCAGTGTTACCTCCTGTTGTGCATTTCAACTGCTCTTTTGATCCAAATTTAGCATAACTCGCCGGCATATACAAAATTGACCTGGACCTAGATTACCCTGCGTGTCCGCCAGACCACTATCAGCAACACCCGGCACAGCTGCCCCTGCACCCACCCACCGAGGAGCAGAGTCCGGTGCTGCGAGACCCCCACTTTCCAGCAGTGGGGCTGCGGATAGCGGAGTCAGGCAACAGCCTCAGCAAGCCCAGATTCCACGGGAAAGGTCATTTCCACCACGGCTGAACTGCACAGAATGCCCAAACCCCAGAGTGGGTCAGGAAGACCAGGGTCTGACGGTCCTGCAACTCGTCTCTGGAAGCTGTCAGAGTTGCAGGCCGTGTGTGAGGACCTGCAGATCCGAGTCAGGTGGGTGGAGAGGTTTTGGTGAAACTGTTAATGATGTTCTTGAGAGACTTACACAAAAATACGATGCACACAGCGGAATGGAGAAACCTGGAGATAACATGCCAGTCTCGCCCCGTACAGAACCCAGCTGACTAACTGCTTCATGGACGGTTTGCGGAAAGAGCTGGCTTCAGCAAAAGGATACTGGACTTTGGGAAACGGCTCCCCAGGGTAATGTCATGATCCAAAACCCTGGTGGCTGCCCCGGATGGAATGGCTGGACTCAGAGGCCACAGGGCGCTGGTGCTTTCCCGAAATCCTGGCAGCCAAACTGGATTGCAACGGACAATGAAGGTGTGCAGGGCGCATGCACAGGGTGGTGAGTCTGCGGGTTTTCTATATGGAACGCCTGCAAATTCATTACCAATCGGGTTGTTAAAAGTAAATAGGCGAGCATTAGTTATTGTAAATATGGGGGCTGGTCATTCTGTAATAACAGCTAAATTGTGGGGATCAAAGCCTCCACCTTGTGGAAAAACTGTGGTCAGTCAAGATGCCAGAGAAGGTAATACAACAGAAAAGTTTATAATTCCTTCATTGGTTCAGGATAACAATGCAGGTTCTACTATCATTTTAAAACATGCATTTACATTTTCTCCTGTATGTCTGGTAAACCTGCTTGGCAGAGATATTAGGATTGGTTGTAGAATGCACAAATGACGGTTTAACAATTGGTAGAATTAAAAGTGTAGAAAACGTTGAAATGTACTTCTATGTGTGGGATCTGGACAGATGCCCAGGCACAGCTAAGACCAGGTAAATATGCCAGTGATGGAGGAACTGGGATGTAGCAGAGGGTTTGAGAATGTGTAGAAGATTGATGTAAAAGATGTATTGAACAGAAGAAAAAGGGGTTTGAGTACCTTGCTCAGACACAGGACGAAATGAGGCACTGGTGAAAAGCCAGTGAGAATTAAAAGAAAACTGCATGTAGGGAAGGAGTAGAAATTGTGTACTAAATTGTTTTTGGTAGGATAAGATTTTTGCATTGTCTGTACAATTGAGCTCAGCACAACAGCCATTTTGTACCATTTTGGGAAGCGTACCCCATGTGTCTCTACGTAAAGCCTCGAACAAAAAAATGGGAGGACACAGGACCCTGGGTTAAATTATGTTTGGACTACAGATTGGGAAGAGAGGAGAACTCACAAAATATTCTCCTCTCTGTGTGTTAATGAACACCAGTTTCCAGATTCTCTGACAGCATTCATGCATTGCCTTGTGACACTCATGTATTTGCATGTGTCAGACCCAAAACTGAGTGCAATCCCCTCTCAACTGTGGGCCATGCCCAAATATGATGTGGGGCTCATGACTGGGGCTACTCTACTTCAAGTTACCCCTAAAGTCAGAGTACAGGCCATGTAAACGCAAATGTCCCCTCCGCCCAGAGGCTGAGGAAGGAATTGACTGTTTTTCATGCGTTGTTCAAAGCTGGTGTTGTGGTTCCCTGTCCTAACTCTCTGGGCAATACAATTCTGCCTGTAGAAAAAAAAAACAGGTGTAAACACTGTGCTCCAGTTTTATCTAACCTAAACTACTTGTGTGGCCCAAGTCCCGGGCAATGCAAAACATTTCACTGTGATTGATCTTGCTAATGTTTTTTTTTTTTTTTTCAGAATGCCGCTTGATATTGATTCCCAGTTCTGGTTTGCTTTTACGTTTAAGACAAAACGATACACCTGGTTTAGACTACCACAAGGGTATTCTCTGCTGCTCTGCAGGAGAATTCCAAACAGTTCCAAATACTAATTCGGTATGTTGTTGACATTCCCAATTCAAGATTCGCTCAATCTGCTAAAATTCCTAGTAACAGGGCCGCAAGGTCAAACAAGAAAAACTCCAGTTCACCCTGATTGAAGTTATATATCTAGGCCACTAAATTTCTATTTGGGAATTGACAGAATCCAGGCGATTCTCGATTCTCCTAAACTCCAAAGTAAAAAAAAAAAAAAAGGCATGACAGGTTATTGTAGACAGTGGATCCCAGACTACTTGACCCACGGCCCAAATCTCTCTAACGATAAGGTTACATGGACAGAGACTGCTGACATGTATTTTTAGAAATTAAAACGAGAACTGACATCAGCCCTGACTTTGGGCCTTCCTGACATTAACAAACCCTTTCTTTTGACTATGAATAAGAAGGCTGGTTATATGACTGCTGTTTTTCTGCAAAAAACATGGTAGAAACAGGCCTGTTGCATATTATTCTCAGAAACTTGATGCTGTCGCTAGGGGTCTCCCCCCTTGTCTGCGATCAGGTTCAGCAGCTGCTTCTGCTGTAACGGCTTCTGCATCGATCGTTGCTTATCGCCCATTTTTGGTTCCTCATGCAGTAGCTGAAATTCTGCTAAAACAGAAAACTGCTCATTTCTCATTAGCCCGATTTCCGGGTCACTTGTTTGCCCAGGCTGCTGAACTTTCTTTTTGCTCTTGAATGCGCCTGGTATTTGTTCCATGGTAAAACTGAAAATATTTTCACTGCCAGCAGATATGCTTTTCGGGGTAGTGCGATTTTGGAACACTTTGGGAACACAGAGGTTCTTACTTCTTCAGGAAAAGCTATTCAATATGGACATTTGGTGCAGAGCCTCCTACAGGCCATTCTTTTGCACAATGGTAATACGTATTTAATATGCACTCATATCAAAAGCCATATTAATGTGATAACCAATGAAAACAACGTGATTGGTAGCCATAAATATGAAATATATAATATAGGCACTAAGTTTTATTAAGACACATTCACTGGTAGTTATACTGTATCCTTTTTACTGTTTTATGCACTTCAGAAAAAGACCACTAGAGGTCCCTCTGGAGCTGGAATGGTCCGAGAGGGGAGCAAGGGTTTCAGGTGTGGGTCCTGCGGGCCCTCGAGGAAATGGTGGAGGGAACGTGTATTTTAGAACCACACTGATTCCACAATACTAAGCACAATTGGTGCCAAACCAATCAGAGTTGACTTATCTTCATCACGTATTGAGAAATCATTGTGGCGGGAGGTAGACGGACAGCTGTGGGGCGGGAATAAGCCCGTCTGAAACTGTATAAAAGATGGTGTATAATTGAATGATGTGAGGTCACTCTGCAGAGTCACCTCGGCTTCATGGTCTGCGTGAAAAATAAAGTCTGATATTCTGGAAGATCCTGCCTCATCCTTTTTATTAAATCTCAAAGTCTAAATTCTTCAAACCGGTGCACTGCTACGGGAAGAAAATCCTAGGGGAAACACTGTATTCAGTTGTGTCCTTTATTTATTAGATATGATTTCATAAAAGGTATTATAGGTTTCTAAGGGTGCAGACATTGATGCTATAATACTTCAAACATGATATCATATTATACAACGTAAAAAAATGTTTTGCTATTGTAAAATAATTAAACCACAAACATCATAACTCTTAAACCTCCCACCCAAACCTCATGCACACATTATGCAGCTTGCTGACACCCCCAGACCTATTGTCCTGCCTACTACTACTCAGACCTCTTCACAGCAGTGACTGATGGGCCAGTTCTTACACCTAGGTCACTTCTACATCTACACTGGTTTTGTGTTTCATTTGGCAGTTTGCTTCTGCGTCAACACAAACTGAAAAGAAAGGAAAACTTGGTGCTTTTACATATTTCCTGTCGCAGTGGGTAATCTGGTAACCAAAAAACAATGAGAGTGTTGGCTTCTGCTTTTAGATTTCCTCAGAGCAATAGAGAGAGTTGTGTCAATGGAGGGTAAAAACACTAGGCGGTCATGTGGTTCATGAAGGCTTCAAATAGTTTCAAATATCATCAGTTAACATTAAATTAATGAGGAGACGTAATTTAAGCAACATTAGATTAGATTACATGCCATGCATTTTAAATATGGCGAATGGTCTTTAATTATTTTAAATATTACAAACCTAAAAGAAACAACAAACAGAGGGCTCCACAACATTTAACAGCTGGACAACAATAAACGGTGACAAAGTAACAAAGACATTTGTGTGTGTGTTATTTTAAATGAGCGATTTAACTGTTAGGGTGTGAATATGGAGTGGATGTGTTGCGTGTGTTTGCCCTGGGAAACGTGAGCTAGCAGCCGGGTGTGCACCCCAAACTTAGTGCACTCTATGGAAATAGTGATATGAAACCGATAATGTGATATGAAAAGGAAAAACAAACACAAACACCGTATGATTATGGCGGTTTGGTGTAGGTAGTGTGTGTCCTGCTCACAGCCAGGGACAGAGCCCTCTGGCACAAAAGAGTAAAACCACACCCCCAAAGCAGTCCATAGTACCGTCATAACAGTTTCATAAAATCCTGCGGGAAAAATGTAATCCCATTCACAAAAGCCAAGATAAATGTCACTAAAAATCGTCTGGAAATTCAAACTCCCAGAGACATTCATGGCTACTGTTGACATCACATCAGTGTAGCCCATGTCACTGGCTTTTTAGAGTGGTGTGACATGATTCAGTCAATGTGGAAAGTGCACCACTGAAGGAAAAAGGTTAGGAAACGCTGGACTAAAGTCACGGAGCAGTCACAGCAAAGATGTTGAAAATAACAGTAAACTGAACGAGCCAGAAATCACAGAGTGTTTTTTAAGATTAATTTATTAAATAAACCAAAGACCTTAGGTGCAGTAGTGGGAAATGATTGAAATAACGCACTGTAGCAACTGTAGCAACAGTAACAAGCGCTTTAACTTTTAAAAAAAAACTGCTCCAAGGATAAAAGTAAAACACACTTATAGGCTGATGTATTGGATGGCTTTGAATTATCTTGGAAAGTAAGAGCATGCCGTTTGTCTTTAATTTAGCAGAACATTACATTACATCTCAGTTATTTAGCTGACAGTTGATTAGACAAAGCAGGAGCCAATCCCCTGGATCAATGTGGGGCTAAGGGCCTTGCTCAAGGGTTCAGCAGCAGCACAGATCTTACTGCAGCTTCACTGGGGCTTGAACCACCAACCTTCTTGTTCCCAGTCAAGCACTTCAGCCACCATGCTATAGGCTGCCCCCTAAACTCAGGCTGACGTTTTTGACTGGACTGTGATTAACTCATCTGTGACTAGCTGCTAAATCATCCCCAATTTGAAACATTACAGTGGATACTTCCGGGAATTGATGCAATATACGGGTCGGAGTGCAGGTTTAAAAGCACACATTAATTAAACAATGAGCTATTGAGTTCAGAAGCATGGTTACCTGTAGGTCTATATAAGGGAACTATAAGGTTGACAGTTGCCGTAAAAAACTGTAGAAAAATCACAGAAAGCACGAAAACAAGGAAACCACAGAGATGGCAAAAACAGGGACCACCTCCGAATCAGTGCAAGTAGGCAAGAGCACCGATTGGGACACAGCCGAGGAATGCCCAAATGCCAGCCCGACTTGCTCATCCTGCCAGCTGAGTGAATGGCTCTCGCTTGTCCCGACTGCAGAGCTTCTCTACTCTAGCTCCCCAGAGGTGAAACAACCTCCCCATTGCTATAAGAACTGCTCACTCACTGCCCATTTTCTACCACAGTCTGAAGACTCACCTCTTCACACTGTACCTTGACTCCTCTGCGGGAGTCTGCTAATCTATTGTCACTTATCTTCACCAGTCTCAGACTTTAGCCCCGTGTTGTATTATCTACTTTAATCTAGGACCTTCACCTGTGTATTTGTCTCAGTACTGTAGGTCCTGACCTTATTACTTACAGACCTGGCCTATCTACCTTGCGTACTAGACTTATGTTCATTGCTTTATAACCGATCCTATGCAAATTGGACCTTATCGGACCTGTTCTGTTGTTTGTTCTATGACCTTGATTTGACCTTGAAGTGTCTGCTGAATAAAATGTAATGTGATGTTTGCGCAGAAATCACAGAATACGTCACTTCCGTGACAAACACACAGCCATAATTATTAATATAGAATATAATTATTTTACTATATTATTTTATATTATAGCCTACTATATACTGTAAAATAGAATGATCTTTTTCTTCTTGTGTTTATAGTTGTAAAAGAAAATGGAAAGGAAGTCTGTGCACCTCCCCATCATAGAACAAATGTGATCATTGCATTACCCATCTCAGAGGTACTATGGATCGCTTCTTCATCAACAATTCTGTGAGACCTCCTCCCCTGCCTGTAGCTATAACTTATATTGATGCCAATTGCACATGATAGTAGTTTGTCACTACAACTGTTTTTAAAAAAGCTGAAATGCTACTATGTAAATTTCACACATTTATTTTGAAAACGCCCCTGCATTTTGCTTTTATTGCCCCTTTAAAAAATTGCACATTTCCAACCCCGATTGAAGGGTTTGTGTTTGTACTCACCCCAGTCTCTGCAGTTTACAGTGTGGGTCCTCCAGTCCAGCAGAGAGCGCTCTCACTCCTGAATCCTGCAGCTCGTTGTCTCTCAGCTCCAGATCACTCAGCTCTGAGTGAGGAGAACGCAAGACTGAGGCCAGAACATCACAGCAGCCCTCTGTGAGATTACACCAACCCAGCCTGTGGAGAAACCACATACACATGGACACACACACAAACATTAAAATTCACTGGAGATTGTAATAATGTTCACCTTGCCAGTTCATACATATGTCATTTCCTATTTGCATATGCATCCCTGAGTGCTACATACAAAAAACAGGGAGAGGGTTGTGTAAATTACATTCATAAATTATTCTTAAATGATTTCATAAATTAATCCACCAAATTCTAAGGCAATTATTTAGCTTCATTAACCAAAAAAAGATAAAGGTTTGAAACCGACTGCAATGATTTAATTACCAAACATTTTCTCTATGATGATCACATATGAGACAGAATCTGATTTGCAAACATGAATTTTGCAAACACAAGAAAGTGTTCTTATGATCACTGTGGGGATCCCCCGTGATATGTTCTTCGGTCAGCAAACATATATACATTTTTAAAAAGTTCAACATTCATCATTACACATGAATGGATAAAAAATAACTGTTAATGGACTTTTTTTTTTTGCTCTGGTAACCATTTATATAAGGGATAGGTCTGGTCCATTGTCTCCATTGGTCAGTTTGCGTCCAAGCCGTGCCGATATCCACGATGTTCACAAATCTTTTAATTTTACTCTGCGTTTAGTTCACCGTAATGTACTTTGTAACCTAAATTAACTTCATGTTATCATCACGCCGCTAGTAGCCTCCCAAAGTAAAACAGAGTTATTTTGTCCTTTGACCATCTCAGCGATTGTCGGCAAGACCACCAAAGCCTGCTGAAGCAAATGACTCATGACGACGCTTTGAATTATTTAAATAACTGCACGTTATCTGAATGCGTCCAGATAAACGTTTACACAAATGACTTGTGTCAGTGTCATCAGGTGTAACGTAAAGTAGCAAATAAGCATTGTTATCTCCAAACAACTGCAGCCTTATTACCTTAGTAAACACCTAGCCACACGTTTTACAAACATGAGTTGCTGAATTTACGGTTAGGAAATCGATTAGGTATTGAAAAGTTTCCTCAGCTCTCTCCTAATTACGCCGGCTCCATTTCTCTCACCATTTTGTCTCCCCTAGAATTCTGGGAATGGTAGTTTTGTTCTTTGGTTTAACCAAATTAATAAGAACACAATTGATGATTAACACAGACAAGGCTCTCAAGTTTCATGAAAAACTGGAGCAGAGCAAATAGACATTGTGTATGTTTTGGTTGCAGAGGCCCCTCGGCCGAATCCACTTCTCCCAATTATAATTTAGTTTATAATTGAGTTTATATAAACTATAATTTAGTTTATAATTGACCAGCACAAATAAAACAAATAGAACCGAAAATGACAGGCCAAACCAATAAGACAAACTCAGCTGAATAAAATAAATTGATTTAGTTACACATGTAAGAAAAAAATGTAATAGTTCGGGAGAGGTGATCTTTGTGAGCATTTGTGCGAGGGTGTGACTGAGTGTGTATGTGCGTGCGTGACTGACTGTGTGTGTGTGTGTGGTAGGGATGAACCGATATGAAATTTTACGGTACGATACGATATCTTCAAAATATCACGATATTGCCCAGTGGCGTAACGCAAAATATCGGGGGGCCCCTGCAAGGTTTAGGCAGGGGGCAGATTGGTGCAGTGTCAACTAAATTGAATTTTAATAAATAAATTAATAAAATACTTCGTGTTTTTCTTGTAAAATTGTCTGGTAGACTGTAAACCCCTATCAGTAAACATTTAAATTCGAAATAACATCAATTATCTCTCATTTTCGCAGGGGCATCTTTTCATTGGCTGCACAAGCAAAACATAAGGAACTGCATTTAAACTTTCATATTCGCGCATATTTAAGCAATGTTCCCAAACATAGGCTAATAGCAGCTAGTAGCTAACGTTAAGTTTGCATACAATTCTTCGACATGGAAGGTTAAAAACCTCCTGCGGGACTTTGTATTGCAGCCAAACACTACAATTCATAGAAAAAAATGACGTGACAAATGAAATATGTCGAAGTTCTCAACTGAAACAATATTTTACTATTTAAAACGTACTAACTTACTGGAGCGTTGTTCACAGTATACCTACCCATCAGAGCACACCGCCTTTCTGAGCGTGCAGGTGCAGAGTGGGACAAACGCGGCAGATCCTCACAGTAACCCCGCCTACCGGCCAGACGGGTAAAGATCACCAAAAAATGTCAAAAGATCCTCAAGTGTCCAAACGTGGCTCCAAATACAACGAGACTGCTTTTAAAATCATGTTTATTTCCGTGTAGGGGGTTTTATCCCTTCTCGGCCGACTCACGGTGAGAAAAGACAGGTGCCACACCTGTCTTTTCTCACGTGTGAGCGTGTGAACTAGTTCAAATGCGTGTGTCTCAGGGTCAATGGGTGAGACTTGATAGTGATCTGTGAGGTTTGCACAGATCACTATTGTAGGCTGTGCTACAAGGAAGCATATGCGCGCCAAAATGAAAATGCAAATCGAGAATTACATCCCGTTTTGATCCCATGTACTTTAACCCTTGTGCGAATATTTATTGAACAGAAAAAACCTGATGTGTATGCTGGAAAATGCCCATTTTCCCCTGGTTCATGCCCACACCTTCTCATATCCTGGAGCTCCAACTGCATCTCACCGCCCCTCAAACTGCTCACTATACTTTCCCTCATTTGAACCCGGTTAAACCCATTTTAATTTCTCCAATTTACAAAATATCTGTCTTATCCATCCTACCTTTAGACCTTGCTGGCCAGCAGAGGATAGGCTCCCCCTCAAAAGCCGGGTTTATCCTGAGCCTCTGTTAGAGGATTTTAGTCCCCAATGGGGAGTTTTTACCTCATGTGCTTGCTATTTGGGGTCTAGCCCTAGTTTTTGGCCTTTTGTTACTTTTTGGCCTTTTGTTACAAGATACATCTTTTGCTTTTTTCCTTTTGGTTTTCTGTGACAAACTTCCCACAGCATTGCAAGCTAACACAGCTTGAGGGGCCCTTGTGCTGACTCATCTTAGCTCTGAGAGGAGCATTCTCCTTCACATACTGGACATTATTAGTTAAAGAAAACGACCCTCTTGTTATAAAAGTATTAACACCCATATGCTTCAGTGTCTGAACTTACATCCAAGGCTTCCCCTGGTTGAAATTTTAGTCCAAAATGCTGTTGCTACACACAGCCACAGACCCACATCATGTTCAAATGGCCTCGAGCTGACTGGATGAAGGGCTTCTTCCGGTAGCCGAATGTCGTTCACATAGTCACCATGTCAGTCGGAGTCCATCTTACCAACAGTGTGTTGGTGTATGATAGTTCTGGAGGTTTGCTGGTGCCCCCTCCTGGTCTTATCCATGCTTGTATGGATGGCTGGGAGGGCTTCCAGAACAGAGACATACCACCAAACATAACGGTACTGTGTCTAAGATTGATAAAGAAGATTCTAACTTTGACACCAGTGGTCCTGACTGAACTAGTATTTTATCTACCTGGTTACTGTAATCACATCAAATGGATTGTTGTGGTGTAAGTGTTTTGTAATGTAGTTTAATGTCGTCCCTGTTCAGGGACAGCAGATGAAAATGAGCTACAGAGCAAACTCTGTCTCATCAGTTGTGATGGGCATGGTCCCTGTTAAATGAAATCAGAAAGTAAGTAAAGTAAGGTTGCAGACCGCTGTAGCCCTGTTCCTCCCCCGGTTCATGACCAAACCTCGACACATCCTGGAGCTCAAGTTGCATCACCCTGCCTCTCTAAACCAGCTCACTGTACTTTCCCTCATTTTACACTTTCTACTTCCAGCTAGTTTATTACCTCTACTGTGACCTGTTCAGCCCATTTGACTGGCTGTGATAGATTTCATATCACATTTCTGTTATATCCATTCTACCCTTACTTTACACCTTGCCAGCCAGCGGAGGATGGGCTCCCCCTCTATAGCCAGGTTCCTCCCGAGATTTCCCATTGGGGAGTTTTTTCTCACCACTTTTTGACGGTGAAAAGCATCTGAGTGACTGTCTTCTATTAAAAGCGCTATACAAATAAAATGAAAAATGTAACCTGTGTGATGGCTTGGCCATGGATGACAGCTGGCCTGTGCTCGCCCACTGATGTAGGGTCAAACACCATCTCCTCCCTCTACTTCACATTTAAAATCAGATGTTTTGAGTCACACCATTGAACAAACCTGTCCATCGCCGAATGCTACAAGGCTACTGCCCCTGTGCATTAGGCACAGCTCCCAGGTTGTCTGCTGGTGCTCATCTGTATTTAGTGTGAAAAAAACCGGGGACTGAACACAACCCTGAGGGGCCCCTGTGCTGACTGATCTTGGCTCTGAGAGCAGCATTCTCCTTCACATACTGGACATTATTAGTCAGAGCACCATGCTGTTGTTACCTCCTCTGAACTTGTCCTTGCAGTTATCTGGCCCTTTGGCTTTCTTATCAGGGTTCTTATCACCAACTGCCAAATGCAGCACCTCTTTACAGTCCTGTTCTGTAGGTGGGAATGAGCTCTTTACAGTCAGTAGACAAGTCCTGTTCTGTAGGTGGGAATGAGCGCTTTACAGTCAGCACAAAAGTCCTGTTCTGTAGGTGGGAATGAGGTGTACTGTATTGTGAGGAGTACAGCTCCCCTTCATCAGAGAGTGGGGTAAAATTAAGGATTTGATAACAGTTCATAGCAGGTAGTGAATAGTGGAGATGGATGAAGACTGTAATGTGTGACAGACCTGAAACATTTTACTATGCAGGTGGTCAGTCTTTTACCACATCAATCAGACATCCAGCATCCAGTCATCACCTGTGCCCTGATACTACAGACTCCACTCAAACCTTACATTCTGGTCATGAAACACAAACCTGCCAACCCTAAGACTCATCAAGTTTTATCCTGCTTTTCTTTGCTGTGATAGAGGAGTAAGAAGAGAGGGATGAGACTAATGTGGACAAAGAAAGAATGCCAATGGACAGAGTAGTAAACTAAGAGAGAAAGAGCTTTTCATCATTTCACTGTATAGAGCCATAATCACTAATTCTATTTAGTTGGTCACACAGAACACCGCACTACTCACCCCAGTCTCTGTAGTTTACAGTTTTGACTCATCAGTCCAGCACAGAGCAGCTCCCCTCCTGCATCTCCCAGGTTATTGCTGCTGAGGTCCAGATCTGTCAGGGTTGAGTTTGATGACTGGAGAGCTGAGGCCACAATTTCACATGACTCCTCACTTAGGTCACAGCTGTTCAGTCTGTAAAGAAGAATGAATACATTATAGAATAAAAAGGTTAGGTAGGATGTAAAAGATAACATCTCTCAGAGAGGACAGTGAGTTAGTTTGCAATGCTGTGGGACATTTGGCACAGTTAATGGTAAGATGTAAAATATAACACACATCTGTCACAGTGGCCCGTGGGTTTGGTTTTGGTTTTCTGTGACAAACTTCCCACAGCATTGCAAGCTAACACAGCTAAAGGCAGACTGACATACCTACGACATGCTCATATCCTGTGGGCTCCCTACATAAACATGCACAACAATAATGTAGACACAAAACAAATTAAAATAAAGAATAATAATAATAATAAATAAAAAAAACTGGTTCACAATTATTGGCACCCCTGCGTTAATTTTGTGCTGTAGCTGTACCCAAGTACAAGTGATTCCTTTTGTGTACGTGTCTTTGCGTGTCTTTAGTTGTGAGGCGTGGCAGAACTTTAAAATATATCAGATACATTCAGCTACCTGCTGATTCTGTAACTGTTTGATGTTCCACATCACCGATGTCTTTGACTGTTTTTTGTTTTTTTCTCTGCCCTTAACAATGTTTTTAATGGCTTTCTTCACTTCAATGGGCACAATTCTAGTCCTAACAGAAAAAAAGCCAATAACAGAATCCATGCCACTCAAAAGGCAAGAATCAAGACTAGATACTGAAAGCTCTCACCCCTTCAGTTTTTATAGATGTGTTTTTCTACACTCAATATGCCATAATGACAAAGTGAAAACACGTTTAATAATCTTCATGATTTAGGGGCCGTGGTGGCGCAACGTGTGGTTGCAGTTTGCTGCAGTTGCACACCGGGGATGGGGGTTCGATTCCTGGTCCTGCCAAAAAGCCAAGTTTGGCTCATGTGGAGCAGCATAATTGGCTCGCTGCTCCAGAGGGAGGGACTTGGCAGGGTCAGCGGATCGCCGCATACAACAGCACCCTGGGCGCCTCGGAATCACGGTCACGAGCATGAGACGAGACGGCTTGAAGAAGGCGTGAGGGACGAGGTGTGAGCGGTGTCTCTAATGCTGGCTCTAATCGAATCAGTCGGGGCACAACTGGCTACCAAATTGGGAGAAAAAGGGAAAAAATCTTAAAATAAATGGAATTTAAAAAAAAAAATCTTCATGATTATACAGAGAATCTTTCAACAATAAGCTAAACTATTGAAGTTGTCTTCTTCCCTACAGTGCTACAACTCAGTTGTAAAAACATCAGTATGCATGTTGTACCAAACTGTAATATCTCTTTAAGGAATCTTCTGCTGCTGTGTTGGCTACCTGTGACGTGCTCCAGTCCACTCTCTCCTCCTCTCACCATTCGCTCATTTGTGCCTCCTCCTCACCTATTCCTCCATTTATTTACACATCCTCACCACTTCTCACTTCTATATTTCTGTTTCTTACCGCTCTTCATTGGCAGTTGTGCTTTCTCTTCTATTTCTGTCTGCCTCCTTCTCTCTCCACTTACTTTTAACAAACTCATCTGGAGACATATTCACTTTTAAACATTTTCTTGACTGAGTTAGTTATAAATTAGCTGGCTAACTTGCTACATCTCATTTTAGATTCATTCATTCATTATCTTAACCTGCTTATCCTGAACAGGGTCGCATACATTGGGCAAAAGGCAGGAATACACCCTGGACAGGTTGCCAGTCCATCGCAGGGCACACACACCATTCACTCACACACTCATACCTACAGGCAATTTAGACTCTCCAATCAGCCTAACCTGCATGTCTTTGGACTGTGGGAGGAAACCGGAGTACCCGGAGGAAACCCACGCAGACACGGGGAGGACATGCAAACTCCGCACAGAGAGGCCCCGGCTGACGGGGATTCAAACCCAGGACCTCCTTGCTGTGAGGCGGCAGTGCTACCCACTGCACCATCCATGCCGCCCCCTGTCAAACAAGGCAGGACCAAATACATGTGACAGGTGGGACATTAGGACATAAGTCTTCAGTCACCTGGTTTACATAGACAAAGGGGATACGTCACTTTACCTGTGCTATTGTTACCTGCCTTGCGGTTGTGCAGAAGGGAAGCCAAGCAGCACAGAAATGAAATTGCGCAAGTATCTTTTTCTCGCGGTTATTGGTGTAATGTATTCAGAATTGTAAATTTGTGCAGTCTGGATACTTTTCGTCAAGTAAGTCTCTGTGTCAGATTAAAGTAAAACTAGAACATGGAAGGCTTATAGTTTGACATCGTTGTTCATAGTTTCCCATGTTTTACGTTTCAAGCGCAGCATTGAGTGGATGGTGATTCGATGCAGGCGGAGAGAATTGTCGGGTGGCAAATATTGAAACGGGGTAAGCGGTTTGTTCCGTCCCATTCTGGGTGAACATAAGCTTGCCATGTGGTTTGGGGTTGTGTGTCAAAAATGAGGTTCTCATTTCTTTATTTTCTTTTTTAATTATTGGGGTTGGGGTTTTGCGTGGCAGCGGAAAAGTAGTGTAATTAAATCTAACTCTCTTATTCTTTCGGTGTTTTGTGTGTTCTCCTGCCCCTGACTATGTAAGAGGTGGCGTACCTTCAGTCACTGTTTTTCCCTGATTTATAATTTGAGTATTTTATTATGCTCTGATTTAGTAACGTGCCTCATCACCGCTTAAGATGTATATTCAGGAGCGTGTAATAGCTGCAGGTCCACCAGGGGGAGGCGCATTATGAAAGAGGGGAGCAGGTAACCTGAATCGTGGGCCTCCTGAATGGTTTATGAACTCCGACTTGTTGCTGTGTTTTTATTGTATGTGTCTTTTCAATTCATGCAAACCTACTTTGGGCTGGTCCCTTGGGCAGAGTGCAATAGCTCATTTGGGCAGATAGTATATCTGTGTGATATCACTACAATTTGCAGTGCAACACTGATTTAATTGGTTGATGGTGTATTTTGTTTATTTGCCTGTTTATTGTTACTTTACTATTCATTCACTACCTCTACCTGACATTTACACAGTGTGATCTTTGAGAGTGCAGACTGCTCTGCATAGTGTTTCTGCTTCATCATTAGTAACTGTGCTGACCCAATTCTGTACATTGTAACCGTGGGACAAGTGTCCACCTCTCAGCTCCTATGAGCCATTGCCCAGTCCAACCAATGTGTTTTTATTATTATTCATGAATTGTATAAATCAATTTTCATCTGATTAATCTGATTCATTTGATTGAATAGCACTTGTGTGGGGCTCATCGGTGATTCTTTTAGTGGGTTCTCTCGCCCCTTATTGTGAGAGTGGCAAAAAAACCTCAATTACTTTAACTGTAGCTGGCGCTCGAGCTACTGCAGGCCAAATACAGAATATGCCGATGTTCGAGTAAGGAAAAAAGGAGAGGGTTTGATGAGTCAACTGATGAGCCAAGGTTATATCCTCAGGCCCGTTTCAAAGTACAGACATACTTCCAGGTTCTTGACGCGTTTATAACACAGACCAAGGTGTGTTGCTGATGTGAGGGAAATGGCATCAAAATATCAAGCCCTTAACCCCAAGTAGTTCTTCGCCTGAGATTCAATACAATATATAAACGAGCTAGCAGCTAATTCTGGTGATGATGTCTGTGCGTCAGATGTGCATGATGAATACTGTTCCTTTCGGGACAAATACCAAATGCCAATAATGTAATGTAATGAAATGTAATTTACGAGTTTCAGCACACCTCGCACCCTCCGGTCGAGCAGTGGGTATAGCTAGCGGGTGACCTCTGCTGGTCACTCGAGGTAGCCGGACCCAGTTTTTGGCTGAGCTTCTTCACAGCCAAGTGTTTATATTGTAAGAATTATAAGAAACTAAAACATAACTTAAAGAATAATGGCTAAAATATATCACTACTACCATAGGCTACATATCACACCAACCAGTTCACGTTATCTTAATCTGAAGTTACAGCTCACCAATAGCCTATGTGTTTACATTTACGTTCAAATTGATCAGTTCCCAGCTTCCGAGAGGAGCTTAGCAGAGCATTGCTGTCTCTTCACACGGACTGGGAAGAGAGTCCCACATGGATGACTGACTATAAAAACATAATAGTTTAATTTGTACAGTCATATTAGAGTTATTGTTCAATATCATTAAAGTGAAACATGTATCTTTTATGTAACGCTTTGTAAAATACTTTATTTATTCAAGTAAAGAGTTATTACCATATGCTCTTTCTTTCCCAACAAATTTCTGGTTAATGGCACAACAAGATAAAATGTGATGTTGGTATATTTGAATGTAAACTTAACCAAGTGCATAAGAATAAAGGCATGTATTAGGGATTAATTAATCATATTAAAATGCACCAGAAGCGTCCAAATTGCGTCAGAAAAAAGAGGCCAGCGGACATCATCTGAATGATGATTTTAAATCTTTGAGCTACTCTCATTGACTTAATAATTACAAATGTTCCTCACAAATTTTCTGATATTGGTGTTTTCTGCAATGACCTAAGTGACCACTGTGCTGTTGCTGCTGTTAGAAATACTCAGATCCCAAATTCGAGAAGGGTTTTTTTTTTTTTTTTTACCTGATTTCTTTCTTTTTAATTGGAGCAGGATAGAACTAATCCCTGGTGTTGAAACAGCCTGGAAATTATTTTATGATGGGTTCATTTCAATCATAAATAGACACGCCCCTTTCTGCAGGAATTTCAATCAAATCCCCCCTAAGTCTCCTTTCACTGAGATTAAGCATCTTAAGTCTTTCTTAAGAACTTTTATCTTTGATACATTGTTTTCCAGCACCTCTATATCTTTCTTATAGTGAAGTCCCAGAACTGCACACAGTAATCAAAGTGTTTTCTAACAAGGGCATCGTAAGGCGAGTATAACTTCCTTTTTATTTATACTCAATACTCTTGGCTATGTATCCCAGCATCCTTTTGGCCAGCATCACTGCTACCGCACATTAACTAGAACCTGAAATGCTTTGATCAACTATTACCCACAAGTCTTTTTCAACTTGAGCACCTTCCAATTCTGTACCAGCCATAAAGTAATCCTGCCTTATGTTTTTATTTCCCACATATAATAGAACTTCACATTTAGTTACATTGTATTTAATTTGCCAGGTTTCCACCCACTGTCTTGTGTGTCTTGTGTGTGATATGTGTGTGTCTTGTGTGTCTTGTGTGTGATATGTGTGTGTCTTGTGTGTGATATGTGTGTGTCTTGTGTGTCTTGTGTGTCTTGTGTGTGATATGTGTGTGTCTTGTGTGTGATATGTGTGTGTCTTGTGTGTCTTGTGTGTGATATGTGTGTGTCTTGTGTGTGATATGTGTGTGTCTTGTGTGTCTTGTGTGTGATATGTGTGTGTCTTGTGTGTGATATGTGTGTGTCTTGTGTGTCTTGTGTGTGATATGTGTGTGTCTTGTGTGTCTTGTGTGTGATGTGCTTTTTACCAGAGCCAGAGCAATGGCAGTGGTGGAACACAAGCCAGCCGGGCTCACAACCTAAATATTGAGGAATCCATTAATACTAAAACAGCCACCAGGGCCCCCACACCCTAAAGCACACAATCCCTCAAACACAAGATAAAAACTCACCCAAAACAGCCACCAGAGAGCCCACACACCCTAAAGCACACAATCCCTCAAACACAAGATAAAAACTCACCCAAAACAGCCACTAGAGAGCCCACACACCCTAAAGCACACAATCCCTCAAACACAAGATAAAAACTCACCCAAAACAGCCACTAGAGAGCCCACACACCCTAAAGCACACAATCCCTCAAACACAAGATAAAAACTCACCCAAAACAGCCACTAGAGAGCCCACACACCCTAAAGCACACAATCCCTCAAACACAAGATAAAAACTCACCCAAAACAGCCACCAGAGAGCCCACACACCCTAAAGCACACAATCCCTCAAACACAAGATAAAAACTCACCCAAAACAGCCACCAGAGAGCCCACACACCCTAAAGCACACAATCCCTCAAACACAAGATAAAAACTCACCCAAAACAGCCACCAGAGAGCCCACACACCCTAAAGCACACAATCCCTCAAACACAAGATAAAAACTCACCCAAAACAGCCACCAGAGAGCCCACACACCCTAAAGCACACAATCCCTCAAACACAAGATAAAAACTCACCCAAAACAGCCACCAGAGAGCCCACACACCCTAAAGCACACAATCCCTCAAACACAAGATAAAAACTCACCCAAAACAGCCACCAGAGAGCCCACACACCCTAAAGCACACAATCCCTCAAACAAACAGATTGCACAAAAAGACACAGAGGTGGCCATTTTAATAGACTCCAACGGAGCTTATAAACGAGGAGCAGCTTTTTCCTGGCCAAAAAGTACCAAAGATTTGGTGTCCCAGGACCAAGGATGCACTTCAGATTCTGTCCGAGCCTGATTTCAGCTCCTCCAAACACATCATCATCCACACAAGCACAAATGACCTGAGGGAAGAGCAGGAGAGGGTGGGGGTTCTGCTCAGGAGAGTGGCAGAGAGGGCCTCAGAGAGCTTCCCCAACTCCAAAATCACCATCTCAGCACTCCTGCCCCGCAGGGACTTCCACCCCCTCACTATACATCTCCAGAGGCTGCGCTCTGCTACCCAACAT
>NC_083778.1:1312500-1385000 GCF_963514075.1 Conger conger | reverse complement strand
TCATTAAAGTGAAACATGTATCTTATGCAACGCTTTGTAAAATACTTTGTTTATCCAAGTAAAGAGTTATCACTACCATATTTTCTTCTTTCTTTCTGAACAAATGGGTAATGGCACTACATTACATTATGTCGGCATGTTTTAACATAAACAAAATGCTTAAGAATAAAGTATTTGGGATTAATTTAACATTTTAAAATGCACCAGAAGCCTCCAAATTGCATCAGAAAAAAGAGGCCAGCGGACATCATCTGAACCTCCCTGGCTGGCTACTCTTTCTCTTTGGCCTACTACTTACATTTTTGGGGCACACTCTGCATTGTTCAACATGCGGTCCCTTTCTGGAGCTACACTCCACCACTCCTGCTTCAGCGCAGCAACAACTGCAGTAACTGTCACCTGCCGTCCTCAGTGAAAGCTATGAGCCGTTGGGCATGTGCTCCTCACAATCTGAAATCCGCTGGCCTTTGAAATAATTTCCATTAAAAAGCAATGAGCTGCTGTATAGAAGCATGGCTGCTTCTGTTTTCACTGACAATGAGTGAGGATTCATGTACACTGATAGAGGAGGAGTACATTTCCCTCTAATTGGTTTAAGTCTCAGCGCTTGGGGGAAATACTAACAGGCTTGTTGTTGCACATAGCCTAATAAATATTACCTGTTAAATGAAATCAGAAAGTAAGTAAAGTAAGGTTGCGGACCGCTGTAGCCCTGTTCCTCCCCCGGTTCATGACCAAACCTCGACACATCCTGGAGCTCAAGTTGCATCACCCTGCCTCTCTAAACCAGCTCACTGTACTTTCCCTCATTTTACACTTTCTACTTTCAGCTAGTTTATTACCTCTACTGTGACCTGTTCAGCCCATTTGACTGGCAGTGATAGATTTCGTATAGCATTTCTGTTATATCCATTCTGCCCTTACTTTACACCTTGCCAGCCTGCGGAGGATGGGCTCCCCCTCTATAGCCAGGTTCCTCCCGAGATTTCCCATTGGGGAGTTTTTTCTCACCACTTTTTGACGGTGAAAAGCATCTTAGTGACTGTCTTCTATTAAAAGCGCTATACAAATAAAATGAAAAATGTAACCTGTGTGATGGCTTGGCCATGGATGACAGCTGGCCTGTGCTCGCCCACTGATGTAGGGTCAAACACCATCTCCTCCCTCTACTTCACATTTAAAATCAGATGGTTTGAGTCACACCATTGCACAAACCTGTCCATTGCAGAATGCTACAAGGCTACTGCCCCTGTGCATTAGGCACAGTTCCCAGGTTGGCTGCTGGTGCTCATCTGTATTTAGTGTGAATAAAACGGGGACTGAACACAACCCTGAGGGGCCCCTGTGCTGACTGATCTTGGCTCTGAGAGCAGCATTCTCCTTCACATACTGGACATTATTAGTCAGGGCACCATGCTGTTGTTACCTCCTCTGAACTTGTCCTTGCAGTTATCTGGCCCTTTGGCTTTCTTATCAGGGTTCTTATCACCAACTGCCAAATGCAGCACCTCTTACAGTCCTGTTCTGTAGGTGGGAATGAGCTCTTTACAGTCAGCACAAAAGTCCTGTTCTGTAGGTGGGAATGAGCTCTTTACAGTCAGCACAAAAGTCCTGTTCTGTAGGTGCGAATGAGCTCTTTCCAGTCAGGACAAAAGTCCTGTTCTGTAGGTGGGAATGAGGTGTACTGTATTGTGAGGAGTACAGCTCCCCTTCATCAGAGAGTGGGGTAAAATTAAGGATTTGATAACAGTTCATAGCAGGTAGTGAATAGTGGAGATGGATGAAGACTGTAATGTGTGACAGACCTGAAACATTTTACCATGCAGGTGGTCAGTCTTTTACCACATCAATCAGACATCCAGCATCCAGTCATCACCTGTGCCCTGATACTACAGACTCCACTCAAACCTTACATTCTGGTCATGAAACACAAACCTGGCAACCCTAAGACTCATCAAGTTTTATCCTGCTTTTCTTTGCTGTGATAGAGGAGTAAAAAGAGAGGGATGAGACTAATGTGGACAAAAAAGAATGCCAATGGACAGAGTAGTAAACTAAGAGAGAAAGAGATTTTCATCATTTCACTGCATAGAGCCATAATCACTAATTCTATTTAGTTAAGGTCACACAGAACACCACACTACTCACCCCAGTCTCTGTAGTTTACAGTTTGGACTCATCAGTCCAGCACAGAGCAGCTTCACTCCTGCATCTCCCAGGTTATTGTAGCTGAGGTCCAGTCTCTGTAGTTTACAGTTTGGACTCATCAGTCCAGCACAGAGCAGCTTCACTCCTGCATCTCCCAGGTTATTGTAGCTGAGGTCCAGTCTCTGTAGTTTACAGTTTGGACTCATCAGTCCAGCACAGAGCAGCTTCACTCCTGAATCTCCCAGGTTATTGCTGCTGAGGTCAAGATCTGTCAGGGTTGAGTTTGATGACTGGAGAGCTGAGGCCACAATCTCACATGACTCCTCACTTAGGTTACAACTGTGCAGTCTGTAAAGAAGAATGAATACATTATAGAATAAAAAGGTTAGATAGGATGTAAATAATAACATCTTTCAGAGAGGACAGTGATTTAGTTTGCAATGCTGTGGGACATTTGGCACAGTTAATGATAAGATGTCAAATATAACACACATCTGTCACAGTGGCCAGGCAGTTTGCTTTTTTCATTTTGGTTTTCATGGCACTCCTGGTTTAATTTTGTGCTGTAGCTGCACCCAAGTACAAGTGATTCCTTTTGTGTACGTGTCTTTGCGTGTCTTTAGTTGTGAGGCGTGGCAGAACTTTCAGAATTTTACCCAGACACCTTGCAAACTCTGAGAACCAACCCAACAGAACTTGCATTGAAAATCTAAATGAGTAAATAAATGTAGTGAGAGAAATGAACGAACTTTGGTAAATGTAACGGAGTAAATCTTGCATGTTACTACCCACCTCTGCTAACAGGCAACTGCTCCGTCTCGTAATGATAAAACATATCAGATACATTGAGCTACCTTCTGATACTGTAACTGTTTGATGTTCCAAATTGTTTTTTCGGTAGGCCTATTGCATCACCGATGTCTTTGACTGTTTTTTGTTTTTTTCTCTGCCCTTAACAATGTTTTTAATGGCTTTCTTCACTTCAATGGGCACAATTCTGGTCCTAACAGAAAAAAGCCAGTAACAGAATCCATGCCACTCAAAAGGCAAGAATCAAGACTAGATACTGAAAGCTCTCACCCCTTCAGTTTTTATAGATGTGTTTTTCTACACTCAATATGCCATAATGACAAAGTGAAAACACGTTTAATAATCTTCATGATTTAGGGGCCGTGGTGGCAATGTGTGGTTGCAGTTGGCTGCAGTTGCACACCGGGGACCGGGGTTCGATTCCCGATCCTGCCAAAAAGCCAAGTTTGGCCGGCTCATGTGGAGCAGCATAATTGGCTCGCTGCTCCAGAGGGAGGGACTTGGCAGGTTCAGCGGATCGCCGCATACAACAGCACCCTGGGCGCCTCGGAATCACGGTCACGAGCATGAGACGAGACCGCTTGAAGAAGGCGTGAGGGACGAGGTGTGAGCGGTGTCTCTAATGCTAGCTCTAATCGAATCAGTCGGGGCACAACTGGCTACCAAATTGGGAGAAAAATGGAAAAAATCTTAAAATAAATGGAATAAAAAAAAAAAAAATAATCTTCATGATTATACAGAGAATCTTTCATCAATAAGCTAAACTATTGAAGTTGTCTTCTTCCCTACAGTGCTACAACTCAGTTGTAATAACATCAGTATGTATGTTGTACCAAACTGTAATATCACTTTAAAGAATCTTCTGCTGCTGTGTTGGCTACCTGTGATGTGCTCCAGTCCACTCTCTCCTCCTCTGACCATTCGCTCATTTGTGCCTCCTCCTCACCTATTCCTCCATTTATTTACACATCCTCACCACTTCTCACTTCTATATTTCTGTTTCTTACCGCTCTTCATTGGCAGTTGTGCTTTCTCTTCTATTTCTGTCTGCCTCCTTCTCTCTCCACTTACTTTTAACAAACTCATCTGGAGACATATTCACTTTTAAACATTTTCTTGACTGAGTTAGTTATAAATTAGCTGGCTAACTTGCTACATCTCATTTTAGATCTATCCTGTACCATTTTAATAAACTAATTAATTCATTAATTCATTCATTATCTTAACCTGCTTATCCTGAACAGGGTCGCAGGGGGGCTGGAGCCTATCCCAGCATACATTGGGTGAAAGGCAGGAATACACCCTGGACAGGTTGCCAGTCCATCGCAGGGCACACACACCATTCACTCACACACTCATACCTACAGGCAATTTAGACTCTCCAATCAGCCTAACCTGCATGTCTTTGGACTGTGGGAGGAAACCGGAGTACCCGGAAGAAACCCACGCAGACACGGGGAGAACATGCAAACTCCACACAGAGAAGCCACGGCCGATGGGGATTCAAACCCAGGACCTCCTTGCTGTGAGGCGGCAGTGCTACCCACTGCACCATCCGTGCCGCCCCCTGTCAAACAAGGCAGGACCAAATACATGTGACAGGTGGGACATTAGGACATAAGTCTACCATCAGTCACCTGGTTTACCTAGACAAAGGGGATACGTCACTTTACCTGTGCTATTGTTACCTGCCTTGTGGTTGTGCAGAAGGTAAGCCAAGCAGCGCAGAAATCGAATTGCACAAGTATCTTTTTCTCACGGTTATTGGTGTAATGTATTAAGAATTGTAAATTTGTGCAGCCTGGATACTTTTCGTCAAGTAAGTCTCTGTGTCAGATTCATAAGTAAAACTAGAACATGGAAGGCTTACAGTTCGACATCGTTGTTCATAGTTTCCCATGTTTTATGTTTAAAGCGCAGCATTGAGTGGATGGCAATTCCATGCAGGCGGAGAGAATTGTCTGGTGGCAAATATTGAAACAGGGTAAGCGGTTTGTTCCGTCCCATTCTAGGTGAACATAAGCTTGCCATGTGGTTTGGGGTTGTGTGTTAAACATGAGGTTCTGATTCTTCTTTATTTTCTTTTGAAATTATTGGGGTTGGGGTTTTGCGTGGCAGCGGGAAAGTAGTGTAATTAAATCTAACTCTCTTAATCTTTCGGTGTTTTGTGTGTTCTCCTGCTCCTGACTATGTAAGAGGTGGCGTGCCTTCAGTAACAGTTTTTCCCTGATTTATAATTTGTGTATTTTATTATCCTCTGACTTAGTAACGTGCCTTATCACCGCTTGAGTTGTATATTCAGGAGCGTGTAATAGCTGCAGGTCCACCAGGGGGAGGCGCATTATGAAAGAGGGGAGCAGGTAGCCTGAATCACGGGCCTCCTGAATGGTTTATGAACTCCGACTTGTCGCTGTGTTTTTATTGTATGTGTCTTTTCAATTCATGCAAACCTACTTTGGGCTGGTGCCTTGGGCAGAGTGCAATAGCTCATTTGGGCAGATAGTATCTCTGTGTGATATCACACAGCGCACTTTAATGTATCACTACAATTTTCAGTGTAACACTGATTTAATTGGTTGATGTTGTATTTTGTTTGTTTGCCTATTTATTTACACAGTGTGATCTTTGAGAGTGCAGACTGCTCTGCATAGTGTTTCTGCTTCATCATTAGTAACTGTGCTGACCCAATTCTGTACATTGTAGCTGTGGGACAAGTGTCCACCTCTCAGCTCCTATGAGCCATTGCCCAGTCCAACCAATGTGTTTTTATTATTATTCATGAATTGTACAAATTAATTTTCATCTGATTAACCTGATTCATTTGATTGAATAGCTCTTGTGCGGGGCTCATCGGTGATTCTTTTAGTAGGGTTCTCTCACCCCTTATTGTGAGAGTGGCGTAAAAAACCTCAATTACTTTAACTGTAGCTGGCGCTCGAGCTACTGCAGGCCAAATACAGAATATGCCGATGTTCCAGTCAGGAAAAAAGGAGAGGGTTTGATGAGTCAACTGATGAGCCCAGGTCAAATCCTCAGGCCCGTTTCAAAGTACAGACATACTTCCAGGTTCTTGACGCGTTTATAACACACACAAAGATGAGATTTGCTGTGTGCTGTGTGCTGTGTGCTGTGTGCTGTGTGCATTAGTGTTCTGCAGTGGGTTGGTTGCATTTTCTCCTGGATTAGTTAAGTATTATTTGTTTGCTTGCTGATTCTAAATTCAGTTTAGTTGTCATTATAGTGTTCTGTTGTGTACTTGTTTGTTTGTTAGCTATTACAAGTGGTGTTTATTTAGATTCAGTGAAACTGGGTTAGGTGTTTGTTTCTCTCAGGTAAGCTAGGCTATTAAGTTAGGCTATTGTTTTACTGGCTGGCAGGCCACAGCTTTTGTTGTAGGAGGAGCCAATACTTTGCACCCTGCTCAGGGTATAATTACTGGCACACCTGAACTCACTTCAGTGTGCATTAGTGTTCTGCAGTGGGTTGGTTGCATTTTCTCCTGGATTAGTTAAGTATTATTTGTTTGCTTGCTGATTCTAAATTCAGTTTAGTTGTCATTATAGTGTTCTGTTGTGTACTTGTTTGTTTGTTAGCTATTACAAGTGGTGTTTATTTAGATTCAGTGAAACTGGGTTAGGTGTTTGTTTCTCTCAGGTAAGCTAGGCTATTAAGTTAGGCTATTGTTTTACTGGCTGGCAGGCCACAGCTTTTGTTGTAGGAGGAGCCAATACTTTGCACCCTGCTCAGGGTATAATTACTGGCACACCTGAACTCACTTCAGTGTGCATTAGTGTTCTGCAGTGGGTTGGTTGCATTTTCTGTATTCAGCGTCAGTGTTACTTAAGCAGTTGTGTAGCGCACCAGCGGCAGCTGTGTGCGGCAGCCTCGGCTACTTGCCTTGGCGTACGAAGTCGCAGGTGTACAAAGTCGAGGGTGTCTATCTATGGGTGTCCGAGAGCCTGATGTTTGATTTTGACGCTGTTTGATTTTGTTTTTGCTGCCTGCCCTCATTCCACTGTGTAGTATTCCCCTTGTCCTCCCTAGTTCCCTCCATGTGTTTCCTTCCCATCCCTGTCCTCTCTCCTCTCCCCAGGTCCCAGTCAGGTAGGAGGTTCGCCTCCCGCCAACATGGGCAGAATATCTCTAACCTCATCTTCCCTCCCAGATCCCCTGGTATTGATCTCTGTGTGGCTGGTGGCCTCTGGAACTGCCAGTCCGCCGTCCAGAAAGCAGACTTCATATCTGCCTATGCCTCCCACCTCAACCTTGACTTTCTTGCTTTAACTGAAACGTGGCTCTCACCTGAGAACACGGCCACCCCGGCTGCCCTTTCCTCTGCCTTCTCTTTTTCCCACACACCCAGATCCTCTGGCAGAGGAGGTGGCACAGGTCTCCTAATCTCATCCTCATGGAGATCTAGTGTCTTCTCCTCATCCCTCTCCTTCTCCTCTTTTGAATTTCATGCGGTTTCTGTTACTCTGCCGTGCAAACTGTTTATCGTTGTTGTTTATCGCCCCCCGGGTCCTCTGGGGAACTTTTTGGATGAGATGGACATCCTCCTCAGCTCCTCACCTGTCAATGACACCCCCCTGATCCTCCTGGGTGACTTCAACCTCAACTCAGAGTCCACCCAGTCTACCTTTCTCTCCCTCCTCTCTTCTTTTGACCTTACCCTCACTCTTTCCCCTCCCACCCACAAAGCAGGCAACCTTCTTGACCTCATCTTCACAAGGAGCTGCACAACAACCAACCTCTCTGTAACACCACTCCATATATCTGACCACTCCTTCATCTCTTTCTCTCTTCCACTCTCCTCTAACACCCATCCATCTCTCCCACCATCCACTGTCACCTGTCGACGGAACCTACGCCACCTATCTTCCTCCACCCTCTCATCTACAATCCTCTCCTCCCTACCATCTGCGGAGTCTTTCTCTCGACTGTCTACCGATGATGCGGCTACAACTCTCATGTCCTCCCTCTCATCTTCCTTTGACTCTCTGTGTCCCCTCACCACCTAACTAGCTCGGGCCTCCCCCCCCAGTCCCTGGCTTTCTGATGCTCTACGAGCTGTCCGAACCGAACTGCGGGCGGCGGAGAGAAAATGGAAAAGGTCCTGTCTCCCCAGTGATATGGCTTCCTTCCATGCCCTCTTATCATCTTTCCATTCCTCTGTCTCTCTAGCTAAATCTTCCTTCTTTCACTCGAAAATTAACGCGGCCGCCTCTAATCCCCGCAAACTGTTTTCAACTTTCTCCTCTCTTCTGGCCCCCCCTCCCCCCCCACCCCCCTCATCACTCACACCTGATGACTTTGTCTCCTTCTTTGAAAAGAAGGTCGATGCTATTCGCAATTCCTTCTCCCAACCCTCCACCCCTGCTGACCCTCCTACCCTCCCCAACTCCCTAACCTCCTTTTCTCCCCTCTCTGACGCCGACACGCTGAAACTCCTTACTTCCCACCGCCCGACCACCTGTCCTCTTGACCCCATCCCCTCTCCCCTCCTACAATCTATATCTGAGGACATTCTCCCTTTTCTCTCCTCTCTAATCAACACCTCCCTCTCTTCCGGCACCATGCCCTCTTCCCTGAAGAGGGCCAGAGTCACTCCCCTCCTCAAAAAACCTACTCTCGATCCCTCTGCCCTGAACAACTACCGGCCTGTCTCTCTTCTTCCCTTTCTTGCTAAAACCCTGGAACGGGCGGTCTGCTCCCAACTGTCCACTTATCTTCTCCACAACAATCTCCATGACCCCAACCAGTCTGGCTTCAAGAGTGGCCACTCCACTGAAACCGCCCTGCTCGCGGTCACTGAGGCACTCCACTCTGCTAAAGCAAAATCCCTCTCCTCTGTCCTCATCTTCCTCGACCTGTCGGCCGCCTTCGATACAGTCAACCATGAGATTCTGCTCTCATCGCTGTCTGGGATGGGTGTCACAGGTTCTGCACTCGCTTGGTTTTCCTCCTACCTCTCTGGTCGCTCCAACCAGGTGACTTGGAGGGGCGCACTCTCCGACCCTCAACCCCTACGAACTGGAGTCCCGCAGGGCTCGGTTCTTGGGCCTCTCCTCTTCTCGCTATACACCATGTCTCTTGGTTCTGTTATCTCTTCCCACGGCTTCTCTTATCACTCCTACGCTGATGACACCCAACTCTTCATTTCCTTCCCCCCTGACACCCAAATCACCACACAGATCTCTGCCTGCTTGGCTGATATCTCTGCATGGATGACTTCCCATCACCTGAAGCTCAACCTTGCCAAAACTGAGCTTCTCTACATCCCTGCTAAGTCCTCTCCGTCAATCGACCTCTCACTGACTGTGGAGGACTTTGTAGTTTCCTCCTCCCGTACGGCAAAGAATCTTGGGGTGACTCTTGATAACTGCCTCTCCCTGGCTCCACAAGTATCCTCCACTGCCAGAACCTGCAGGTTCTTCCTGTTTAATATACGCCGCATCCGTCATCTCCTGACGGAGAAAGCCACCCAGCTCCTAGTCCAGGCGCTCGTCATTTCCCGCCTGGATTACTGCAACTCCCTCCTAGCCGGTCTCCCAGCGTGCGCCATCAAGCCCCTCCAGCTGGTCCAGAATGCTGCAGCCCGCTTGATCACCAGTCAGCCCAGGTCGGCTCATGTCACCCCGCTTCTCATTGGCCTCCACTGGCTTCCTATTGCCGCACGCATCCGATTCAAGGCCCTAGTGTTGGCATTTCAGGCTGCTAAGGGGACTGCCCCACATTACATACAATCCCTGCTGTTCTATATGTTTAGAACAGCAGTCCAGGTGTATTTTTCTAGTTCTGGATGTGATGCTTTGACTTGTGGTAGAACCTATGCACTTGTAAGTCGCTTTGGATTAAAAGCGTCTGCCAAATGACTAAAATGTAAAAATGTAAAAAATGCGGGAAATGGCATCAAAATATCAAGCCCTTAAACCCAAGTATTTCTTTGCCTCAGATTCAATACAATATATAAACGAGCTAGCAGCTTATTCTGGTGATGATGTCTGTGCGTCAGATGTGCTTGATGAATACTGTTCCTTGCGGGACATATACGATAAAACCCACAGGATTCTTCCATTACTGGACAGGAGCTACTGGAGAAACTGCAGGTCCTCAAACCCAAAAAAGCCTCTGGACCTGATGGCATCTTAAATGAGATGCTAAAACACACCAGAGTCAAATTTCACAGGCTATTCTAAAATTATTTAACTTGGTTCTGAGCGTGGGTTACTTCCCTGACATCTGGAATCAAGGGCTTATCACCCCAATCCTTAAAAGTGGAGATAAATTGGATCCCAACAATTACCGAGGCATGTGTGTGAACAGTAATCTGGGGAAGGTTCTCTGTAGCATTATGAATACAAGATTTAGACTTTCTAAATGAGCACAATGTCCTGAGTAAAAGTCAAATTGGACTCTTACCAAAACACCGCACAGCTGATCATATTTACACCCCACACACCCAAATAGAAAAATAAGTTAACCAACAAAGAACCAAGAATTCAATTTGGCATATTGAATGGGTGAAGCATCAATTGTACAGCGCTTTGGATAAAGGCGCTATATAAATGCCTGCCATTTACAATTTATATATGTATATTTGTCATTATGAATAGACTATTGCAATTAGATAATGTGTTTCATTGTAATCTTTGTATTGTTAATAATTTACTTAATAAATTAATAATTTACTCTGGTTTTTATTCCACAATATGTTTGCTTATAACACTTTGGAATTTGTATTGGAAAATATGTCATGCCAATAAAGTATTTTGAACTGAACTGAATTGAGAGAGAGAGAGAGAGAGAGAGAGAGAGAGAGACCAAGAGAGACCATCAGTTCTGAGAATTACTCAAGCAAAGCTGCACTGAAATGCAAAAACCGGCTATTTCCCTGAGATGTGGAATCAAGGACTAAGAACACCAATATACAGAAGTGGAGACAAATTTGACCAACAATTGCATCTGTGTGAACAGTAACCTGGGGAAGGTTTTCTGTAGTATTCTAAATTACCAAATACTTGCCTTCCTTATTGAACACAATTTTTGAGTAGAAAAAATCTAATTGGCTATCTTCCAAAACACCTACAACAGATCATATTTACACCCTACACACCGTAATAAACAAACATGTTCCCCAAACTAACAGAGAAAAAATATTTGGATGTTTTATAGATTTAAAAAAACATTTGACTGGGACCAGCAAGGTTGGTGGTTCGATCCCCAGTGTAGCCAGACTTCTTCAAAGTGGTGTAGGGGGTAAAATATATCACATCATAAAATGAATGTACTCAGAAAACAAATGCAGTGTAAAAATTGCAAACCAAAGAACTTCAGTGCGTCAGGTTTGACCTGGCAGTAAATGCATTGAAGGAGAAGGCACGCAAGGCTTCTTACACCATAAAGGTAGTGAAGCATGGGGACTCATTACCAACCAAGATTACACCAAATGGGGAAAACACCCTTCATAATCCCTGCATGTAGAATTCTGCAAAAACATTTGCACACACAAATACATACAAAGAAAACCTCCAAAGAATACATGAAGGGCCGAATTAGGCTTTTATCCATTATTATCAATTTACAAAAACGAGCATTAAAATTGTGGTCCCAAGTTTAGGTAGTAAATAGCCGTGTTGTATCCTTCTAACGTAATTTACATAGCAACTGAACTCTCGGATCACACGGACACACCGATAACGCCAAGAGAAATTCAGAAAATGTACAACTTTTAAAGATTTAAATCGATCCTATGGTGGGACTTTTGCCATTTATGGAAGGTGCAACAGAAATTGTTGGTGTCGTTGACCGTAATGGAATGCTTTCATTTATATCGTTCGAATGACCAAGTGCCGTTAAAAAGCACATTGTATGGGGTTGTGCTATTTGCTTATGCTAGCGACATCATACGAACCTCATACGGACACCAGTAAAGGCTTAGAACACACTAGCACTTAGTTCTTGGAAGTTTGATCACCACTACTGTGAAGTAAAAAAGTGGACAAATGACGGTTCTGTGAGAAATGTATTGGCGAGCTCACATGCACACACAGCTCTACATTCTAAATCCCCACTTTGCCCTCCACAATATGAACGAGCTCGCTGCTTATTATGGCGATGATGTCTGTGCGTCAGATGTGCATGATGAATACTGCTCCTTTCAGGACATATACGATAAAAGTTTATTCGAGGAACAAAATAATGAGTTGGTGACTGGTCAGGTTTTAGCCTTCCTTGTTGCTAATGACATGAATAGAGCATTCCCAAACCTTGCAGCATTGTATCGCATTTATCTCACAATTCCTGTGAGCAGAGCGCTCTTTCAGAAGGCTAAAGCTATTGACAACATACCTTCGCTCGACAATGACCGAGGAGCGTCTTTCACAGCTTGCACTTGTCTATCGGGAGAAGTGACAAATAATATTGAATATCTGTAGACGTGATGCGTGTATGGCAGGTTATGGTGGATGTAACATTAAACTAGAGATGTACATTTCCTCAAGAAAATGCGGAGTGTGATTGCGGCAGATCGGTGGAATATTTCGGCTTCGGCTAATACTATGGTGTTTAAATATTAACATTTACAAGCTAATAATAAAGTGGTCACAGAGTGTATTTCAGCTGTGTGGAGGGCGGAGGCCATTGTGACATCACAGGCTATTGTGACATCACAGGTTATTGTGACACCACAGGCTATTGTGACATCACAGGTTATTGTGACATCAAATCAGTGGACTATTGCCAGTACAGTTAAAATATTTGCATTTACGGGCTTAGCAGAGCATTGGTCTTTCTTCACACGGACTGGGAGGAGTCAGTCTGACATGATGACTGAATATATAACCCTAATAGTTTACTTTGTATATAGCCATATTAGAGTCATTGTTCAATATCATTAAAGTGAAACATGTATCTTATGCAACGCTTTGTGAAATACTTTGTTTATTCAAGTAAAGAGTTATCATTACCATATTTTCTTCTTTCTTTCTGAACAAATTTCTGATTAATGGCACTACAAAATTAAATTGTATGTTATGTCGGCATGTTTTAACATTGTAGGGAAAATTCACAGAGGAGGAGATTCCCCCCCCCCCCCCCCCCCCCTAAAAGTACAAATCAAAATCAGACTCTGCACTAATGAACAAGCTGGTTCCTTCAACGCTCTCAAAAATGTATGCTAAGAGTGTATCAATATATATGTATCCACAACATATAATCAATATATCATATGTATGCTGTTTTATTAAATTGAATGAACCTAGAACCATTTTATAACTGAGCTTATGAAAACGCAAGAAACCACAGTGCACACTGTCGAAAAGAGAGCAAAGACTGCAAGTTAAAGAATTACATTTATTCACTGAGAAGAAAGTAGTGATCAGATGTGTAGTATTATATATTCAATGATTTCTCTGATGATTATTATACATTTTCTATGATTTCACTGCTGTTCAGTTTGTCTATACTTTCTATGACTTTTTTTTATATTTTCACTGATGTCTATCATATAATTTCTTTGGTTTTGATTTGATTTGACATCTGTATACTCTTTATGACTTATTACTGATAAATATTGTTGTTAGAAATGCATAAGTGACCCACATGTAATCCAAAGTTAAGTAAAATTATTATTATGAGGTGGAAAGCACCAAAAATGATCTATAGGTCGTAGAAAGTTCTGGAAAACACTATATAGTGAATAGCACCGTGTTTCATATGTTTTTCTTATTAATGATTTAAGTTTGTTAGAAGACACAGCCTATAAAGCAAGGTATATGTAAATAGATCCTTCTTTGTTTTGGAAATCAATGGGGCAATTCGCCACAATGGTTTCAGGACTGAAAAGTAAATACCTGCAACATAGCCAAGTCATATGATGGTTTTCAAGAAAGCTATTGGTTGTGCTGAGATAAGGACTGTGCATAAAATGAGAGTTTAGTCTGATATTCAAGGTTGGAAATCTGAGGATTTGAACTGGCTGTTGTGCACGTGTGCCACAATAAAGTCCAATTTTCTGCAGACTTTGCTGTCGTGGGATCTTTCGCCTCTTGGACTTGTTTTACTGATTGGAGATTGGACCTTGAGAGCTACTGTTTCCTAGCAACAACAAGATATGCTTAAGAATAAAGGCATGTATTTGGGATTAATTTAACATTTTAAAATGCAGCAGAAGCCTCCAAATTGCATCAGAAGAAAGAGGCCAGCGGACATCATCTGAACCCCCCTGGCCGGCTACTCTTTCTCTTTGGCCTGCTACTTACATTTTTGGGGAACACTCTGCATTGTTCAACATGCGGTCCCTTTCTGGAGCTACACTCCACCACTCCTGCTTCAGCGCGGCAACGACTGCAGTAACTGTCACCTGCCGTCCTCAGTGAAAGCTACGAGCCGTTGGGCATGTGCTCCTCACAATGTGAAATCCGCTGGCCTTTGAAATCATTTCCATTAAAAAGCAATGAGCTGCTGTATAGAAGCTTGGCTGCTTCTGTTTTCACTGGCAGGCTTCCAGAACAGAGACATACCTGCAAATAAAACTATCCTATAGTTTTAATAAAGAAATGTTGAAAATCAATTTCTAAAGTACTGATTGATGGCTATGAAATATCACATGTTCGGTCAGCCAAATTTCTTGGGATCTTAATTGATGAAACGTTAAACTGGAAAGATCACATACACTTAGTCTGTAGAAGTAACAAAATCACCCATCATCCGTAAAATCCATCCTTGGGTTCACCAGTCCTGTCTGAACTCTGAACTACAGCCTCATTTCCCCTTATCTTCTACACTGTAATATTGCATGGGCCGCCACATACCCCACCTCTCTTCACAGAATCTCCATTTTGCAGAAATAAATTATAAGACTAATTACTCTAACCATTATGAGCCATCATCCCCACTTTTTTCTCAACTGAATTTACTGTCCATTTGTGATATGAACATTCAAATTACATGCTCTTTCTGCTACAAATATTTGACCCACCCAGAATCCCTGCCAAAACCTTGCCAAGATCGATTCTGCCTTAATTCACAGGTTCACACACACACACTAGATATACCAAAAATATTCATCTCCCTCTCTTTCACTCCTCTCCACTACTCGTCCTTATTCGAATCATCAGCACCTATGTGTGGGAGATGGTGGGTTACCGTGCACTGAACATTACTGCTGCCCTAGAGGTGTGGAGAATAGTTTTGAAAAAACACTGAAACAAAATAAAAACTTGCTGAGATTACAGGATGAACCTGGAATCCCCCCTTTCTCCCCCCTAAAGCCTTTCACTTTCAACAAAGTCATCATTTATTTGACAGTTGATCTTTGGAAATAATAATCGTAAAATTAAATGAAACAAATGATGTAAGTGAGGAGTTTTTGCATTTGATGCTGCTTATGTTCTGGGTTCAGAACATTAAATGAGGGTACATTGGAAATTCTAATCAAATTTTCAGCTACCTGACAATTTTATTGCACTTTATTCTGACTAGAATGATAAAGTATGAAAATATGCTGTCAATCATCTACATGAATAATGACATAATACTCACATGGCCTTCCTGCAGTTCCTGACTACTGGTAGCAGTCTGTGACGACCTGCTTCTGATGTGTTGTAGCTCTTCAAGTCAAACTCATCCAGGATCTTCTCTGACATCAGTAACACAAAGCCCAGAGCTGAACATTGGTGGGGTTCCAGCTTTTTATCAGAAAGTTTTCCTGATCTCAGGGAATTCTGGATTCTCTTCACTTGAAAGTTGTCATTCAGTTCACTCAGACAGTGGAACAGATTGATGGTCCTCTCTGCGGAAGATTCAGATTTGATCTTCTCCTTAATGTACTGGCCTGTTTTCTTGATGCTCTGTGATCTGCTTTCTGTCTGTGTCTGTGGGTCTGATACAGGGGATCTGCTTCCTGTCTGTGTCAGTATTTCTCCTAAGAGGGGATGAATGGAGTCCAGAGAGAGGCCCAGAAGGAATCGAAGGAAAAGGTCCAGGTGTCCATTCTTACTCTCTAAGGCCTGATCCACTGCCCTCCTGTGTAACTCATACAGTCGGTCACTGAGAGATTTTGATCTTACTGATCTGAGCAGATTTCTGTTCTCATTTACACATGAATGAAACACAAACAAGGCGGCCAGATACTCCTGAATGCTCAGATGCACAAAGCAGTAGACCTTCTCCTGACCCAACCCACGCTCCTCTTTAAAGATCTCTGTGCACACCCCAGAGTACACTGAAGCTTCACTGACATCAATGCCACTGTCTCTCAGGTCCTCTTCATAGAATATCAGATTGCCCTTTTCCAGCTGTACAAAAGCCAGCTGCCCCATTTTCAGGATGATTTCTGTATCTGATGCTGACATCTTTGGGTTTGTTTCATCAGAGCCACGATATTTCAGATTCTTCACATTAGTCTGAATGAGCAGGAAGTGTGTGTACATTTCAGTCAGAGTTTTTGGCAGATCTCCACTCTCTACTTTACCCAACATTGTCTCCAGAACAGTAGCAGAAATCCAGCAGAAGACTGGTATGTGACACATGATGTCGAGACTCCTGGATGATTGGATGTGTGAGATGATTCTGCTGGCCTGCTTCTGATCTCCGATTCTCTTTCTGAAGTACTCCTCCTTCTGTGGGTCATTGAACCCTCGTACCTCTGTCACCTGGTGGATGCACTCATGAGGGATCTGATTGGCTGCTGCAGGTCGGGAGGTGATCCAGAGGAGAGCAGAGGGAAGCAGATTCCCCTTAATGAGGTTGGTCAGCAGCACATCCACTGATGATGACTTTGTTATATCACAGCAGATCTCATTGCTTTGGAAATGTAGAGGAAGTCGACATTCATCCAGACCATCAAAGATAAACACAACTTTGACTTTATCACCTTCAACACTTTTGATCTCTTTCAGTTGTGGAAAGTAGTGCTGCAGAAGTTGCATCAGACTGAATGCTCCTTCCTTCTTCAGATTCAGATCTCGGAAAGGAAGAGTGAAGATGAAATCAACGTCCTGATTGGCTTTTCCTTCTGCCCAGTCCAGAATGAATTTCTGCACAGAGACGGTTTTCCCAATGCCAGCGATGCCCTTTGTCAGCACAGTTCTGATGCGTTTCTCTTGTCCAGGTAAAGGCTTAAAGATATCATTGCAGAGGATTGGAGTCTCCTGGGTGGTTTGTCTCTTGGATGCTGTCTCAATCTGTCTGACCTCGTGCTCATTATTGACCCCCCCACTTCCCCCCTCTGTGATGTAGAGCTCTGTATAGATCTCATTGAGGAGAGTTGTGTGGCCCTGCACTGCTAAACCTTCAAATATGTATTCAAACTTCTTCTTCAGATGAGTTTTCAGTTCCTGCTGGGCTCTTTTAATGGATTCATCTGAAGAGAGGAAATATGAGATATAATTCTGTTTAAAATAAGATTAAAGTTTCAATTCAATAACAGATTAAGAAGAAAAGCAGTTTTCACAGTATTTTACACACATCAGTGTTAGAAACCTTTAACAGTGTAACACACCTCTCTCACAGTATTACAGACCTCTCAATGATAATCAATCATAAATAAAACAAAGAGCAAAAAGTACATATGGCTGCACTTGTAAAATAAGAATGAACACCTATAAATATCGTCAAAGGTCACATGGTCATTTTAAAATCTATTCTGCCCTGAATATGAACTCAGGACAGTCTGTCTGATGGGACAGCGATTTAGTTACTGCACAAACTCAGGACAGTCTGTCTGATGGGACAGTGCTTTAGTTACTGCACTAACTCAGGACAGTCTGTCTGATGGGACAGTGCTTTAGTTACTGCACAAACTCAGGGCAGTCTGTCTGATGGCACAGTGCTTTAGTTACTGCACAAACTCAGGACACTGACTTTTGAGCACAAAGTCCCTGCATTGAATCCCCTTCAGAGACATTAAATCTTCTGTGCAATCACTACTTGAGGCTATAATTTCATTTAAATGCCTTTGTGAACATGTTGTTCAAGATGTTTTCTAGGTGTAAGACCATCAAGGTAAAGCATTATCATGAAAGTGAGAATTCTATAAATCAGAACACTGCACTGTGAGATCTGTTTGCTAAACTCATGTCAGCACTCTAATGGATACACAGTAGCAATGAGAGAGAACTTACTGTGCTGCTCATCTCTCTCCTGTGAGTCAGTGAGATCCTTGAAATAAACACAGGAAGAGGTGTGCTGTATCAGTGTGTGAAATAAACACTCAATGCACTACAACCACAGCCTTGTGTCACATGCGTTTGATGGCCAGAAAAGGGACAGATAATTTGAGACACCAAACGCACAGCAGTGACAAATGCTCATATCTGAAGTGCAGCTTTTGTTCCTGTTTGAAGGCTTTGTAGACATATGAAGTGTGATAAATCATTAATTTGCTCAGAATTGAGTTGCTCTGTGCAATGCATTCAGTAAATGCTCACGGTGAGCTGAATGCTTCTGGTTTAAAAGGCTCTGTTTGGAGGCTTACTCTGTTGCCGTGTTTGAGACCAGCAAAAGGAGTCTGGGCTTTCTGTGAGCCTTGCAGGGCCAGGACCACTGCAGAGCTGGATTACAGATTAAGGTGTGTTGTGTTGCTGTTGTCTTTTGAGGGATTAAAAAGTAGCACATTAGCACTAGGACTAGCTCTTCATGTGCACAGCCGAAAGCTTCACCTGCTGTTTCCACTCAGGATTCTCTTCCCAAACATTTATGATTTCTTATTTCAGGTCATTTTTTACCTCCTTGTGCCAAAGAAGCCAGAAATGTTTAAATGTTCACATTAAATGTTCAAATGAAAACTGGATTGATTGCATGCATGCGTCAGATGTGGATGGTTAAGAGTAATATTTGGCAAAGGTGGAGCATGTTTTTAAGCACAAAAAATATTCATGATATCCAGTGGGGTCCAAAAGTCTGAGACCACAGTTTCATCTTATCGTGGAAATAAAAAGGTTTTAGGATTTTGAACATTTTAAAACAAATTAAATTTACTTCAAAGCTATGCAAGAACCACTTGAAAACCAAAGAAGAGCCAGGATTGCTGCATAATCCACAACCACCTGACCTCAACCTCAATTTATGGGGACACTTGAAGACTGACAGAAACCAAGCATTCAGTAACATCACAAGATGCTCTTTGAAACATTGTCAAATACTGCTGGAATAACATGGATCATCAGGTATTGCACAAATATGTGGAGTCCAAGACAGCTCATGTGCATGTTGCCATTAAAGCTGGGGGACATACCAAATACCAAGAAATTATGAAATGTGTGTAAATTTCACAGATTCAACTTTTCACTAAAATTGTTATGCTGATCATTTGTAAAGAACATTTTTTATTGAAAAAGAAAATAAAGCAAAATAGGATCATGACATACCACTATATGTTTGAATTAAATTTACAGTGCACAGAAAATAATTGATTCATAAATAATGAAGTTATGGGGAAGAAGATCTCACACCTGTATTGGGGGAGATAACGTCTCTAAACTCTTCTCTTCTAAAGAGCTGGACTCCAGTGACTGCAGGACCCTGTTTACAAAACATGGAGACAGAGCTTCCAGTTAAACTCACCCTCTGAGTGCAGCTCTAACTCACAGCACATCTGAATATGACATAACACACCTCACATATACCTGAAATGTTCCAGTGACATTTAAATAGAATTGAACGGAAAACAGCAATATTTTGGGAAATTCACATTTTTCTAAACTCAACCAGCAGACGAGATGTTCGATTTCATTTTCATATTTTTTGCATTCACTGGCTCCGTTTCCATATGAGCAAAATGTGTTAGCTTAGCATAAAGACTTGAAGCCTATAGGTGTCAGTAGCCTACCTCCTTCAAAGTGAAGAAATACACCTTCCAGCAACTCAGAAGTCTTCTTTACTCAAGTTATCATGTGTATTTGAAAGACACGTGCAGAAAACATTTAAATAAGAAATGTTGTTTTCGGAGAAGGTCTACCCTTTAAAACTTCCTTCAGAAGGTGCACAGATCACTGTGTTCAACCAGTGGAAAATGGAAGAGGATATACGTGTGTTCAGCGGTTATAGTTCCAACCGTCTAACTTCACCAAAAACAACGTCTCTCGTTTTAACTTTTAACCCGCACGTGTACTTCAAATACACAAGATACCTCATGTAAATAAGACAGCTTCAGAGTTGCTGCAAGGTGTATTTCTTCAATTTGAAGGAGGTAGGTGACTGACATCTTTAGGCTTCAAGTCTTCATGCTAAGCTAACAAGATAAGCTAACATGGAAACAGAGCCAGTGAATGCACAAAAATGAAAATGCTATCAAACACCTCGTCTAAGTCTGGGTAAGTCGGGGAAAAGGTATCTTCGCAAAATGTTGGGGTTTTCGTTTAACAACTCTGTCGTGTTGAACTGGTTTAATTACCTTTGATCACCTGTGAACTCTCCTCTGAATCTGAGTGGAAGATCCATTGAACGATCACTCTTCATAGACAGACAGCTGGGTACAGGTGACCCTGCTCTTTCTACCTGGACCCTGTGAACAAAACATGGAGACAGAGCTTCCAGTTAAACTCACCCTCTGACTGCAGTTCTAACTCACAGCACATCTGAATATGACATAACACACCTCACATATACCTGAAATGTTCCCGTGACATTTAAATAGAATTGAACGGAAAACAGCAATATTTTGGGAAATTCACATTTTTTTTAACTCAACCAGCAGACGAGATGTTCGATTTCATTTTCATATTTTTTGCATTCACTGGCTCCGTTTCCATATGAGCAAAATGTGTTAGCTTAGCATAAAGACTTGAAGCCTATAGGTGTCAGTAGCCTACCTCCTTCAAAGTGAAGAAATACACCTTCCAGCAACTCAGAAGTCTTCTTTACTCAAGTTATCATGTGTATTTGAAAGACACGTGCAGAAAACATTTAAATAAGAAACGTTGTTTTCGGAGAAGGTCTACCCTTTAAAACTTCCTTCAGAAGGTGCACAGATCACTGTGTTCAACCAGTGGAAAATGGAAGAGGATATACGTGTGTTCAGCGGTTATAGTTCCAACCGTCTAACTTCACCAAAAACAACGTCTCTCGTTTTAACTTTTAACCCGCACGTGTACTTCAAATACACAAGATACCTCATGTAAATAAGACAGCTTCAGAGTTGCTGCAAGGTGTATTTCTTCAATTTGAAGGAGGTAGGTGACTGACATCTTTAGGCTTCAAGTCTTCATGCTAAGCTAACAAGATAAGCTAACATGGAAACAGAGCCAGTGAATGCACAAAAATGAAAATGCTATCAAACACCTCGTCTAAGTCTGGGTAAGTCGGGGAAAAGGTATCTTCGCAAAATGTTGGGGTTTTCGTTTAACAACTCTGTCGTGTTGAACTGGTTTAATTACCTTTGATCACCTGTGAACTCTCCTCTGAATCTGAGTGGAAGATCCATTGAACGATCACTCTTCATAGACAGACAGCTGGGTACAGGTGACCCTGCTCTTTCTACCTGGACCCTGTGAACAAAACATGGAGACAGAGCTTCCAGTTAAACTCACCCTCTGACTGCAGTTCTAACTCACAGCACATCTGAATATGACATAACACACCTCACATATACCTGAAATGTTCCCGTGACATTTAAATAGAATTGAACGGAAAACAGCAATATTTTGGGAAATTCACATTTTTTTTAACTCAACCAGCAGACGAGATGTTCGATTTCATTTTCATATTTTTTGCATTCACTGGCTCCGTTTCCATATGAGCAAAATGTGTTAGCTTAGCATAAAGACTTGAAGCCTATAGGTGTCAGTAGCCTACCTCCTTCAAAGTGAAGAAATTCACCTTCCAGCAACTCTGAAGTCTTCTTTACTCAAGTTATCATGTGTATTTGAAAGACACGTGCAGAAAACATTTAAATAAGAAACGTTGTTTTCGGAGAAGGTCTACCCTTTAAAACTTCCTTCAGAAGGTGCACAGATCACTGTGTTCAACCAGTGGAAAATGGAAGAGGATATACGTGTGTTCAGCGGTTATAGTTCCAACCGTCTAACTTCACCAAAAACAACGTCTCTCGTTTTAACTTTTAACCCGCACGTGTACTTCAAATACACAAGATACCTCATGTAAATAAGACAGCTTCAGAGTTGCTGCAAGGTGTATTTCTTCAATTTGAAGGAGGTAGGTGACTGACATCTTTAGGCTTCAAGTCTTCATGCTAAGCTAACAAGATAAGCTAACATGGAAACAGAGCCAGTGAATGCACAAAAATGAAAATGCTATCAAACACCTCGTCTAAGTCTGGGTAAGTCGGGGAAAAGGTATCTTCGCAAAATGTTGGGGTTTTCGTTTAACAACTCTGTCGTGTTGAACTGGTTTAATTACCTTTGATCACCTGTGAACTCTCCTCTGAATCTGAGTGGAAGATCCATTGAACGATCACTCTTCATAGACAGACAGCTGGGTACAGGTGACCCTGCTCTTTCTACCTGGACCCTGTGAACAAAACATGGAGACAGAGCTTCCAGTTAAACTCACCCTCTGACTGCAGTTCTAACTCACAGCACATCTGAAGATGACATAACACACCTCACATATACCTGAAGGGTGCCATTGTCATTGAATTTAATGGAAAACAGCAATATTTTGAGAGCTACACATTTTTTACAACTTACTCAGCAGACAAGATGTACGATTTCATTTTCATATTTTTTGCATTCACTGGCTCCGTTTCCATGTGAGCAAAATGTGTTAGCTTAGCAGAAACACTTGAAGCCTTTAGGTGTCAGCAGCCTACCTCCTTCAAAGTGAAGAAATACACCTTACAGCAACTCTGAAGCGGTCTTATTTACACAAGTTATCGTGTGTTTGAAATACATGTGCAGGAAAAAATATTTTTCAATGATAGACGTTGTTTTCTGAGAAGTTCTCCCTTTTAAAACTACCTTCAGAAGGAGCACAGATCACTGTGTTCAACCAGCGGAAGACGGAAGAGGATACATGTGTGTTTATCAGTTATAGTTCCAACCGTCTAACTTCTCCAAAAACAACGTTTCGTTTTAACTTTTAACTTTTAACTTTTAACCTGCATGTGTATTTCAAACACACAAGATACCTCATGTAAATAAATAAATAAGAAAGCTTCAGAGTTGCTGTAAGGTGTATTTCTTCACTTTGAAGGCTGTAGGCTACTGACATCTTTCGGCTTCAAGTCTTTATTCTAAGCTAACAGGTTATGCTAACATGGAAAGAGCCAGTGAATGCACAAAAAAAAAAGAAAATTCAATCAAATACCTCGTCGTTAGTCTGGCTAAGTCGGGAAAAAGGTATATTTCCCAAAATATTGGTGTTTTCCTTTAGCAATTGTGTCGATTTGAACTGGTTTAATTACCTTTGATCCCCTGTGACCTCTCGTCTGAGCTTGAGTGGAGGTTCCATTGAGGGATCACTCTTCATAGACAGACAGCTGGGTACAGGTGACCCTGCTCTTTCTACCTGGACCCTGTGAACAAAACATGGAGACAGAGCTTCCAGTTAAACTCACCCTCTGACTGCACCTCTAACTCACAGCACATTAAATATCTGAGTCGTGCATTTATACCTCTTTCTGTCAGTGCTGAGGGTTCCACCTTTGCTCTCTGTCTCCTCTGAGAGACTCATTTTAGAAACAGCGCCCCCTATCTCAGGAGACTGGAACACGTCAGACCAGACTAGACCACATGTGGGTTCTGACCCAAATCAGCCAACCTGTAAACACACAAAATGAGAACACACTGAACACACATATAGACACACTAATACAAACACACAAGCACATACACAATATAGCACAGTGTTGACAGGAAGCAGTGGAATTTAAATGGTCCATAAACCTATACTCCACATCCATCCATCCATGATCTAATACACTCACTTCTGGTCAGGATCATGGGGGGGCTGGAGCCTATCCCAGCATGCACTGGGGGAGAGGCAGGAAAACACCCTGGACAGGTTTCAAATCCATCACAGAGCAACATACTATACAGTCACCTCAGTAATGTGGGACCATTGATAATGTTGAGGAAATGTTTCTTTATAATAAAAAATAATGCCAGTGCTCAGCTTTACATTGACTGTCTGACATGCAGAATGTATTTTACTAATGACTCAACCAAAGTTACACATTTCTCGGATCATACATTTATAGAGTGAAATTAGGCATCACAATTATTGCCCCCTGTATTCAGGATGGAAGACACCCTCCCCTTGCAAGGATAACAGGGTCTTTTTCTGTAATGTCTTATGAGACTGGAGAACACATGGGGTGGGATCTTAGACCCTTCCTCCATCCACAATCTTTCCAGATCTTTGTTATTTTCATGTGTGATTACCCAAGTTTTTGGGTAAAATGTCCTGGTACTTGGGTAGAGTTCATAATGCTATTGCTATTAACAAGGGCCCCAGGACCAGTGGGAGCAAAACAGCCCCAATACATTAACAATCCACTATCGTATCTACCCCAGGTCTGATGCTCTTTTCTGTATATTAATCCTTAAATTAACACCAAGCCTATGCCCAGCCAAAGAGCTCTAATGTCATCTCATCTGACCACAGTAGACAAGGCCATTAAGGAAATAGCTGCTTTTTTCATTGCTCCCAATAAAGCCATTCATCCTGAATCAATTCCAAATAGTCTTTTGGCATGGAGGCAATGTCTAATAGAAGAAATTATAAAATTCTTGATTGTAGGAATTAATTGTAGATTTATTTACTGGTGCATAGCATAAACTATTCCTATAACTTCCTAATCCCCTCACAGTAGTAAATGAAATATATCATATATGTGAATACTTGTTTATTGTTTGACCGATTGCCTGATTTTTGAAGGACACCAACCATTTGTTTCTTTTAATTTGAGAGTTAGTTTCCTTGGACTTGGGTAAAATTGATTTAAAAAACATTTTACCTCAGCTTTATACCCAAGTGAAACAGGAAGCCATGGAAGGCCACAACACAGTTCTGTAGGACTGAGATTAACTTCATCTCATGTCAACATGGTGGTGTTGATTTCACTGTTAGATTTTCTTCATCAGAATCTTTAAGGGTCAACTACACGTTTCAAGTTTTTCAACTGCACATTAGTCCATAATTACATCACATTTGACAAATATGAACAGGCTCGCAAGAAAATGTTCATGGAAAACATCCGAAGACGGCGAAAACCAATTAATAATCAAAGCAGATCATTATTTCTTAAGTAGCCTCATTGTAAAATGTAAAAGTCTTTTTATCACATATTCTTTTACAACGGAAGCATAACGCAGACTGGCATTGACGTGGCTTTGAAAACACGCTTTCCTGCTTTGAAGCAATGCATACACAGCTACGTACTGCCACCTTGTGGTACAAACAAGAAACGGCGTCTAATACAACTAACCACAATTCCTGCTCCTAAAGTGGCTGCTGAATTGAATATGATTGAAACAATTAAGAGTTACACGGAATATGATTCAACAGGAAAGACATGGCCACTGAGTCGTTGTGAATTGGGATTGGTTAGAGTTGGACGTCAAATATGAACCCTGAAACATGTTTAACATGTTCCTGTAGACGGAAGCTGTTGGCTCATTTCAAATAATAGAAACTATGAAACTATGAAAGCTCCACACATGAATTAGCAAACCACCACCAAATTTAACATAGCAGAAATCAATTTCAGGTCATTTGTCTTAGTTCTTACTCTCACCTAACATGGAGGAACAACACAAAAACCAACAATAGCATGCCACGTTCTGTACATTCTGCCCAAATTCTACATTTGATCACGAATCCAAACAGTCTGACAGCTAGAGCAAAAATAAAAACAATGACATTCCACACAAGGTTCATACAAATGTTTGATAATGTATATCCAAATCCAAAACTGTTATTCTATCCATAAGTCTCAATTCAAGATAAATAGGCTTCTATCGGTGGGTGGCAAAATCTATTTCCTCAAAATATGTCTTGAATGTGAATTCTTTCTAGAATAAGTTAATACTTTAAATGGCTTAGAGAATACGGCACAACGCTTTGTTTGATCATCGCACAAAAAAATTGCTCCAAAATTACGATGTTAATACATTCCAGAACAGGTGTGTTATGAGGTGGGTCCTTCCAACACGCAGGCACAAACCTTCATTTATCCATTCGGCCCATGATTCAGTTTAGTTTTTAATGATATTTATATGTTCACAACAATTCTTCATTTTTGTGGCTCAGACTGTTCATATTTATGAACCGTCATATTTATGAAGTGCGGTGTTGTCTGAAAAGTAGTTACCATGGAGATAAGGGCACAACTCCTGGATCCCCGGGGAGTTCATGTTACACTTTTACACAAAAATATTTCAATTATTACATAAATATTTTAATAGCATCCAGGTCACATGACCCATTGATTCCGAACCAATGAATTCTACTATTACTACCATATTAGGGCACACATTGTTGTATTGCCAATATATCCTTAGTGTGGAGTTGATTAGAAAATAGTAGATTTCTTCCCAGGAGAGGGGTGCAGTGGCATTTCTGACCATTAGAGGACTCTAACAGATCAAAGGATTTAAACTTTGGCTCTGTGCTCAAGACCTTCTTTTGTGTTCGGATATGTAATAAGTACCATCTAGTTTTTAGATTGGAACAAGGCTGCATGATATCCTCAAAAACAGCTAAATGAACACAACAAAAAAGTGCTGCGTCTATGATGTTATGGATCAGATAAGCCCAGCAGATATAATATGGCATGTAGCATTATTTCATAACCGCTTTTCAGACAACAGCGCGCCGTCCCTAAATATGCGCAGTCCGAGCCACAGAAATTAAGAATTGTTGCGAACATATACATATTATTAAAAAATAAATCATAGGCCTAATGGATAAATAATAGGTTGAGCCTTGATGTTGGAATTTGTTACCATCGTAATTACGAAGCTATTGACGATATTTTTCCTGAATATTAAAAGTGAGACGAACGATAAAACAAAGCGTTGTGCTGTGGAATAGGCATTTTGAGCAATGTGGCCTGTAAAACTTTACCGCTCCGTTCAACATTAGGCTACCGATACAAAATTACATTCACTTCAGTTAAATCCACGGATGTTATCATTTGCTGATATTAAATCATCAAACCAATACGTAGGCAAAGCTCTGAATTTACGCCGCAGTTATTTTAAAAGTTATTTGTGTGTCACTTTAGCCTAGCCTACAAGAGGCCCGTGAGTCGTGACTTCCGTCATATATCCGACGATCCAAAATAGAAATAAAACATCAAATGTATTGGAAAAAAACATAAGCAATCTTTTTTTAATTCCTTTTTGTTTTTATCCACATGGGATTTTAAAAAATAACCTGGCATACACCTTGCTGAAATCGCACCATTTTATTGACAGTTTCCGGTTTACTGAATTAAGCGTGTTATTGCGATTCAACTCAAATTCAAATTCAAATTCCCAATCCTCCGCGAACCCCTTAACTTTTAGCTTCTATACTCTCCATCCCACTGCACACAGGCTACTTACTCCGTACTTTTATTCAATTTTATTTCTTCTTTTACCGCCTCTTCTTTGTCGTCCGTGTTCAAAATGACGATGAGCTTGAAATACTTTCAGTTTCTCTTTTGCATCCCCCCCTCTTTTTTTCCACTGCCTCGAGGAGGCTTTGCTACTTTTTATTGGCTGAATCATTTATTGTGTTTATTATTCAGAATAGAACATTTTAACAGACAGGTTAGGTTATATGTATTTGGTATTCTTCACAACTCGAGAATTATAACCTTTTGATGTTGGGACTTAAAGTAGGGCAGATCGCAGATGGTTGTCACATGGGTTGGTTGTCACACTGCTATAATCACTGATAATACGGCATGTAGGATTGAAAAGTTGTGGGTAGTTCTGTGGATCAAATTTGACTCAAACAAAGATGAGTCTTTGAGTCTAGACACCCGACCCTCCCCTTCCTCCCTGAGAAGAAGTATCTTCTTCCAATATGGATTTGTACTCTTAATCCCTCTGGCACCATCCCCCCACTGGAACTAAAACTAGCAGAACATGGGCACACACACACACACACACACACACACACACACACGCACACACACACACACACACACACACACACACACACACACACACACACATGCGCACACACACATACACACACACACACAGACACAAACACACACATTGAAAAGGAACTTTACCTGAAGGCACCCCCCCCCCCCCTCTCTCTCTCTCTCTCTCTCTCTCTCTCTCTGTCAAATTCATTTCAAGTTGGTTTATTAGCATGACAGAACATGACAGCGTGTATAAAACATTAATTCCACATTGTGCAATAATTGAACGAGCAGCATGAATGATTATAAACAAATGAAAACAAAACCAGACATTAAAATAAGAACTTAAAATAATAATTTGATTGCCCTCTTTTGTATTTTGATTAATAATGGATATTGGCCTAATTCTGCCCTGCATGCATTGTTTGTAGTTTTTATTTGTACTTGTAAGAGATTGTTACAAAACTCTGCATGCAGGGTTTCAATTTTGGTGTTTGTCCCAATGGTAAAAATCTTGCGTTGTAAGTGGACCATGCTTCACTGCCATATAGGGCAATTGGTTCAATTACTGATTCTAATCATTTTTGCCAAATTGTGATTGGAATTTTGAATTTCAGTTCAGGTTAACTTATTTTCAAACATGAATAGTTTCCCAATTGTGAATTTGTATTTAGTTCTTTCCTTATGTTTTGACATTTTGCACCGGACCAGGTTTCATCTTTGGGATTTTTTTGTCTGTTTTTTGACTATTCCAATTGGGATTTCTTTGCTGTTTTCTAAATATGTAATTAATATTTCATACTGCCTGATTGACTCCTTCTTTACTGTGAGTGTAAGTGGTGTCCAGAAAGGTGTCTCATAATGTTTGAATTTCTTGGGTGCCAATTGCTTTCTGGAACTGTTCTGTACTGTTTTCAGCCCATCTGTATGATTTTGGAAGTTTGAACAGCTTACTGGGCTGTGTGGTGGTTTTAGTTGATTAGTGGGTTTCAACACTTCTACAAATTTATTTTTGTTTTTAAAATGAGATAAGGGTATGCATGAAGGTAATTACACTTCAATCATTATAATTAGTCATCGAACATTCATACAATAACGAGCATTGCAGATTAAACATTTAAAATGAAGTTACAATAAGAGGTTTGGAAAAGGAGGGGGGGAACCCCACTCAAAGGGGGAGTCCACCAACACGGGCAGGGTCTCACGCACACACTCCCACCTTTCACTGCCACGCACACGAAAGAAACAAGAAATAATAATTTTAAGGAAGGGAGGTAGTTGGCCCCCACCGCTGTGCTGAGCCTCTACCTCCCAAAACCAAAAAACAAAAAGAAAACCCAACCCCCCCCCAAACGGTCTGCAGTCTCTCGCTGTGCAATACAGTCTCAGGGCCGCGGAGCTGCGCCCCGAACCACTCCACTGTACGCTGCAGGCTGTACGCTGCAGGCTGTACGCTGCAGGCTGGCTCCTCTGTACGCTGCAGGCTGGCTCCTCTGTACGCTGCAGACTGGCTCCTCTGTACGCTGCAGACTGGCTCCTCTGTACGCTGCAGGCTGGCTCCTCTGTACGCTGCAGGCTGGCTCCTCTGTACGCTGCAGACTGGCTCTGGTACTGTCCGCCCTCAGCGTCCTGGCGGTACCAGCGATGGTGAGCGAGCCGGCGCTGGCTCCGGTCCTGGTCCGCCCGCTGTGCTGCAGCCGCGCGGGAGACTCGGCTCCCTCCGCCCTCGTCAGGGCGAGTGTGGTCTCGCTGTGCTGCAGCCGCGCGGGAGACTCAGCTCCCTCCGCCCTCGTCAGGGCGAGTGTGGTCTCGCTGTGCTGCAGCCGCGCGGGAGACTCAGCTCCCTCCGCCCTCGTCAGGGCGAGTGTGGTCTCGCTGTGCTGCAGCCGCGCGGGAGACTCGGCTCCCTCCGCCCTCGTCAGGGCGAGTGTGGTCTCGCTGTGCTGCAGCCGCGCGGGAGACTCGGCTCCCTCCGCCCTCGTCAGGGCGAGTGTGGTCTCGCTGTGCTGCAGCCGCGCGGGAGACTCGGCTCCCTCCGCCCTCGTCAGGGCGAGTGTGGTCTCGCTGTGCTGCAGCCGCGCGGGAGACTCGGCTCCCTCCGCCCTCGTCAGGGCGAGTGTGGTCTCGCTGTGCTGCAGCCGCGCAGGAGACTCGGCTCCCTCCGCCCTCGTCAGGGCGAGTGTGGTCTCGCTGTGCTGCAGCCGCGCGGGAGACTCGGCTCCCTCCGCCCTCGTCAGGGCGAGTGTTGTCTCGCTGTGCTGCAGCCGCGCGGGAGACTCAGCTCCCTCCGCCCTCGTCAGGGCGAGTGTGGTCTCGCTGTGCTGCAGCCGCGCGGGAGACTCGGCTCCCTCCGCCCTCGTCAGGGCGAGTGTGGTCTCGCTGTGCTGCAGCCGCGCGGGAGACTCAGCTCCCTCCGCCCTCGTCAGGGCGAGTGTGGTCTCGCTGTGCTGCAGCCGCGCGGGAGACTCGGCTCCCTCCGCCCTCGTCAGGGCGAGTGTTGTCTCGCTGTGCTGCAGCCGCGCGGGAGACTCAGCTCCCTCCGCCCTCGTCAGGGCGAGTGTGGTCTCGCTGTGCTGCAGCCGCGCGGGAGACTCGGCTCCCTCCGCCCTCGTCAGGGCGAGTGTGGTCTCGCTGTGTTGCAGCCGCGCGGGAGACTCGGCTCCCTCCGCCCTCGTCAGGGCGAGTGTGGTCTCGCTGTGCTGCAGCCGCGCGGGAGACTCGGCTCCCTCCGCCCTCGTCAGGGCGAGTGTGGTCTCGCTGTGCTGCAGCCGCGCGGGAGACTCGGCTCCCTCCGCCCTCGTCAGGGCGAGTGTGGTCTCGCTGTGCTGCAGCCGGTTCCACTCAAGAGCAGAGTCACACGTGTAGCGTCCACCTTCTCCGGGGCTGCCAGCCAGCTAACCTCCGCCAATGCGGGAGACAGCCTGAACCAAAACAAGCAAGGAAGAAAAAAGAAAACCCAAACACAACGAACTGAAAAACTAACATTGCGTTCACGGAACCCAACATTCAACCCCCGGCGTCTCTCTGGCGTCTGTCCCTTACCTGCTTCTTTTAAACCCCGTTTCATTTGGCAAACAGGAAACAGCTGCATCACGCCCCCAAACCCGGCAGCCGGCACGTCACGCGCGTGGATCAATGTGCACGCCGAGCCCCTCTTAACTGGCAAATCCAGCCCAGCTGCCAGGGTCCTGACAGAAGTGCATTCTGCTGGTAGGACGTCTGTTTCTGCTTTAATGAATGAACCACAATCGGGGGATGCAGAGGTTGTACCGGAGGAGACGGAGGCAGCTGAGACGTCAGTTTGGGGGAACGGTGTCCTCGATACTGTGGAGAGTGGGGTTGAGGCAATGCCCAGCTCGAGTGAGCCCAGTCAGTTTGGGGGAACGGTGTCCTCGATACTGTGGAGAGTGGGGTTGAGGCAATGCCCAGCTCGAGTGAGCCCAGTCAGTTTGGGGGAACGGTGTCCTCGATACTGTGGAGAGTGGGGTTGAGGCAATGCCCAGCTCGAGTGAGCCCGGTCAGTTTGGGGGAACGGTGCCCTCGATACTGTGGAGAGTGGGGTTGAGGCAATGCCCAGCTCGAGTGAGCCCAGTCAGTTTGGGGGAACGGTGTCCTCGATACTGTGGAGAGTGGGGTTGAGGCAATGCCCAGCTCGAGTGAGCCCAGTCAGTTTGGGGGAACGGTGTCCTCGATACTGTGGAGAGTGGGGTTGAGGCAATGCCCAGCTCGAGTGAGCCCAGTCAGTTTGGGGGAACGGTGTCCTCGATACTGTGGAGAGTGGGGTTGAGGCAATGCCCAGCTCGAGTGAGCCCAGTCAGTTTGGGGGAACGGTGTCCTCGATACTGTGGAGAGTGGGGTTGAGGCAATGCCCAGCTCGAGTGAGCCCAGTCAGTTTGGGGGAACGGTGTCCTCGATACTGTGGAGAGTGGGGTTGAGGCAATGCCCAGCTCGAGTGAGCCCAGTCAGTTTGGGGGAACGGTGTCCTCGATACTGTGGAGAGTGGGGTTGAGGCAATGCCCAGCTCGAGTGAGCCCAGTCAGGAGGGGGAGCTGTCTGAAGCGCTGGTGGCTGAGAAACGCAGGATTACTGAACAGGAAGACACTGAATGTGAGTCAGAATCGGATATGTCTATAGCGTCTGATTCTTTATCTCAGGGCGGAGATGTATACTCTCTCGAGGAAATCAACAAATTTTTAGACGAGACATATGGGAAACAAATTAATGTGAAAGATTTTTTCCCGGATCAGGAAATATTTATTAGAACGGTCTCAGCACTGCAGAAAATTGTGGGGTTAGATCTCCTAAGCGATAAAAAGCGCTTTCGCTTCAGAAAACATGTAACGGCGATAAGGAAGGCGACTAAATTCGGAACTATTGGGAAAAAGAGATAAAATGGAAAAGATCACGCACTACAGGGTGTTTTCTCTCCTCTGTCTGTTTTCATTGACTGCTTCTCTGTCTTTTTTACTTAACCTCCATATGCAGGTTTTAAAGATTGGGTCATTAAACATCAACGGTGGGAGGGACAGTCAGAAGAGGGCTTTAGTTTCGAAAATCATTAAACAAAAGAAGTTAAATGTCGTCTTCCTTCAGCAAACGCAGAGTGATGAAGCTAATGAGGTGGACTGGGGCCTGTGGTGGGAGGGTCAGTGTATCCTCAGCCATGGAACGAGCTTCAGTGCTGGTGTGGCAATTCTGTTTCCCCCAAATTTAAACATTCATATTTTATCCACTGTGGAGGTGGTGAAAGGGAGGGTGGTCGCTGTGTTGCAGCCGCGCGGGAGACTCAGCTCCCTCCGCCCTCGTCAGGGTGGAAAATGTTTTCATTTCTGAATGTGTATGCCCCTAATCCAGAATCTGAAAGGTTAGAGGTTCTCAGGGAGGTAAGAGGGGCTCTGTTACAGTGCAGCCATGGGGGGGGCGTAGTAGCAGGAGGGGACTGGAACTGTACTGTAGATTTCACAGTAGATGGGACAGGTGAAGAGCCTCACCTACAGTCATCCACACATCTGTCTAGTCTGCTTACTGAAATGGAGCTGGAGGATGTATGGAGTAACAAGCACCAAGCGGTGAGGCAGTATACATGGGTTAGAATGGATGTATGGAGAAACAAGCACCAAGCGGTGAGGCAGTACACATGGGTTAGAATGGATGTATGGAGAAACAAGCACCAAGCGGTGAGGCAGTACACATGGGTTAGAATGGATGTATGGAGAAACAAGCACCAAGCGGTGAGGCAGTACACATGGGTTAGAATGGATGTATGGAGAAACAAGCACCAAGCGGTGAGGCAGTACACATGGGTTAGAATGGATGTATGGAGAAACAAGCACCAAGCGGTGAGGCAGGACACATGGGTTAGAATGTGGTCACAGTGCTCTCACTTACTGAAGAGCTCTTATCAAGGAGAAGAAGAAGGAAGAATCAGATCAGAGGGATGGGGTCAGTAGACCCTGTGAAGAATCAGATCAGAGGGATGGGGTCAGTAGACCCTGTGAAGAATCAGATCAGAGGGATGGGGTCAGTAGACCCTGTGAAGAATCAGATCAGAGGGATGGGGTCAGTAGACCCTGTGAAGAATCAGATCAGAGGGATGGGGTCAGTAGACCCTGTGAAGAATCAGATCAGAGGGATGGGGTCAGTAGACCCTGTGAAGAATCAGATCGGAGGGATGGGGTCAGTAGACCCTGTGAAGAGTCAGATCAGAGGGATGGGGTCAGTAGACCCTGTGAAGAATCAGATCAGAGGGATGGGGTCAGTAGACCCTGTTAAGAATCAGATCAGAGGGATGGGGTCAGTAGACCCTGTGAAGAATCAGATCAGAGGGATGGGGTCAGTAGACCCTGTGAAGAATCAGATCAGAGGGATGGGGTCAGTAGACCCTGTGAAGAATCAGATCAGAGGGATGGGGTCAGTAGACCCTGTGAAGAATCAGATCAGAGGGATGGGGTCAGTAGACCCTGTGAGAACGCTCAGGGGTCTGCTTGCAGGCCGGCTCAGAGTAGAGCATGCCTACTACAGGCTTGTGGGAAAGATGGAAGGGCTCAGGAATATGTGGGGTTTGGGGGTCTCATGTTAAGGGTAAGCTGTGTCTTGCTTTGTGAGCCTCAGTTTCTGTTGGAGCTGTTTTTGTAGTTGGCTGTGATGCATGTGATGTGTTACAATGTGTTAGTGTCAAAATAATCCCTCTCTGTTTCTCTCTCTCCCTCTCTCCTTCTCTCCCCCCTCTCCTAAATGGTAAATGGTTGGCATTTATATAGCGCCTTTATCCAAAGCACTGTACAATTGATGCTTCTCATTCACCCATTCATACACACACTCACACACCGACGGCGATTGGCTGCCATGCAAGGCACCAACCAGCTTGTCAGGAGCATTTGGGGGTTAGGTGTCTTGCTCAGGGACACTTCGACACAGCCAGGGCGGGGGATCGAACCGGCAACCCTCCAACTGCCAGACGACTGCTCTTACTGCCTGAGCCATGTCTCTCTCTCTCTCTCTCTCCCTCTCTCTCTCCCTCCCTCTCCCTCTCTCTCCCTCCCTCCCTCTCTCTCTCTCTCTCTCTCTCTCTCTCTCTCTCTCTCTCTCTCTCTCTCTCTCTCTCTCTCTCCCCCTTTCCTGCCAACTCAGCCTTCAGAGAGCTGAAGAGGCACTTCTCCTGTCCTGACCGAGCCCGACCCAGAGAAGCACTTCCCCCTCCAGGTGGATGCCTCTGACACTGGGGTGTCCCAGCGGTCCCTGGACAACAAGGTCCACCCCTGTGCCTTCTGCTCTCCCCGCCTCTCACCCACAGAGAGGAATTACAGTATTGGCAACGGGAACTCTTGGCAATAAAATTGGCCTTGGAGTTGGGTGAGGAATAGCAGAGGAGACGATGGACGGAGTGGAGGCCCCCTCCAGCAGATGGCACCACTCCGTTCATCGTCTGGACCGACCACCGTGACCTGGAGTACCTGAGGTCAGCCAAGAGACTCAACCCCCGCCAGGCCCATTTTTTAATTCAGAAGGCATAGGCTATGCATTGTCTGGGGACTCTGCTAGCAGTGTACCTAAAGCAGAAAGATATTAGAACTGAGCGTGCTTCAATATTTGTTTATTTATCGTCAACGCGATATTCAACAAAGTTATTGGCCATCGCATTTCCTGCAGAATGGTGTCCTTGCTGATCATCGTGGAGCCGTGTTTAGTGCTTCTGGGAAACGCAGTTTTCCTGAGGTTTAAAACTCGTCTGTGTTCAAGCCCTGTGTTCACACGTCAGTGTCCACACAAAAAACAGAAAAGAAGTTGTCTTGCAGTATCTTTAGACTTAAAAAATATTGCCAATGAGGTGAGACCGTTTGATTCATTAACAGAAAGGTTCTTGAATTGGCCAATCTTGAGCTAAAGAGAGATCTCAGTCCATGAACTGTATATTTTGAAACCTGAATTTAAGGACTATAAACACAGGCAGAGAGTGAGTCAACATGTCAGTGAGCCTTTTTCAATGATAGGAAAGGATTTACAATGGTCTAGTAACAATGTTTTAACACTAAAATGTTACCTATTGTACCTTTAAGACAGACATTGCTTACAGAGTAACCTCAGTTTGGCTCCTGTTGCAGCGGGCACTGACAGCAGTAATTACGGTCACGGGTAAAGCATCAGTGCTGTTCCTGGCATTAGCACGTTAGCACGTTAGCGGTCAAGGCTGACTCTCCCCCCCCCCCGCTGGGGATCAGGCAGAAGCTAGCCTGGGACTCACCACACACCACCAGGGTCAAACAGGGCCACACTCCACCAGGGTCAAACAGGGCCACACACCACCAGGGTCAAACAGGGCCACACACCACCAGGGTCAAACAGGGCCACACACCACCAGGGTCAAACAGGGCCACACTCCACCAGGGTCAAACAGGGCCACACACCACCAGGGTCAAACAGGGCCACACACCACCAGGGTCAAACAGGGCCACACACCACCAGGGTCAAACAGGGCCACACTCCACCAGGGTCAAACAGGGCCACACACCACCAGGGTCAAACAGGGCCACACACCACCAGGATCAAACAGGGCCACACACCACCAGGGTCAAACAGGGCCACACTCCACCAGGGTCAAACAGGGCCACACTCCACCAGGGTCAAACAGGGCCACACACCACCAGGGTCAAACAGGGCCACACACCACCAGGATCAAACAGGGCCACACACCACCAGGGTCAAACAGGGCCACACACCACCAGGGTCAAACAGGGCCACACACCACCAGGGTCAAACAGGGCCACACACCACCAGGGTCAAACAGGCGCGCTCAGGTGCTGTGGATTACCGGTCTTTATTTTCTCATTTCATGGGGGGAAATTTAATAAAGTTATTGAAGGAAGGACGATAAGTCATAACCGCGAGCAGGTGAGCCAGACGTTCCTCGCGAGTGCTCTTTCGGGAAGACCTCTTGTACAGCTTTCTTTCTTTGGCCAAGGTAAACGTTTCTGACTTGGCCATTGCAGTTTTAATCATATTACATACCCTACAGTTTTGTCCAAACAGTAATTATTCCCATGCAGTATAGAATAATATAGACATTTTTGTTGCTCGAGCGCCATTTCTGTAGTTATGCCTCGAAATATGATTTATGGTGGTTGTGAATGCACACAGGTCCCAGGCTGGTGACAAGTGGATAGACTGCATTAATAAAACAGGAGCTGACGTGTGGCTGTGTTATTAATAATACGTGTTATAATAGTGCTTTTCTGCTGTTCTTGGCTGGGCCGTACTGTAGCCTTTGTTTGAGCTTTCTGCTGCACTGTGTTTGTGAATTGGTTTTGCTTTGCGAGGGCAGTCTGTAGCCTAGTGGCTAAGGCACGTGACTGGGACCCAGAAGGTTGGTGGTTCAGGCACCAGTGTCCTCCAGATTAACTTACAGTTGATTAGACAAAGCAGGGGACAATTCCCCCTGGAGTAATGCAGGGTTAAGGGCCTTGCTCAAGGGCCCAACGGCTGTGCGGATTTTATAGTGTTTGCAGCGGGGATTGAAGGGTACATTTGGGAAATTCGATCTTTGACAAAAATGTACCTCCACTCTCAGTGAAGCGTGAGCCCTGTTAGCGGAGTTAGCACGTTAGCGGGCGAGGTGTGTGGTGGAGACAGCGTCGTATACAGTGTGATCACTGTCTGGAGCGCAGGTAGCCCCCTCCAGCTCCGGCCCCAGGACACTGAGTGGATAAAGCAGGGGCCCCTTCCAGCTCCGGCCCCAGGACACTGAGTGGATAAAGCAGGGGCCCCCTCCAGCTCCGGCCCCAGGACACTGAGTGGATAAAGCAGGGGCCCCTTCCAGCTCCGGCCCCAGGACACTGAGTGGATAAAGCAGGGGCCCCTCCAGCTCCGGCCCCAGGACACTGAGTGGATAAAGCAGGGGCCCCTCCAGCTCCGGCCCCAGGACACTGAATGGATAAAGCAGGGGCCCTCCAGCTCCGGCCCCAGGACACTGAGTGGATAAAGCAGGGGCCCTCCAGCTCCGGCCCCAGGACACTGAGTGGATAAAGCAGGGGCCCCTCCAGATCCGGCCCCAGGACACTGAGTGGATAAAGCAGGGGCCCCTCCAGCTCCGGCCCCAGGACACTGAGTGGATAAAGCAGGGGCCCCTCCAGCTCCGGCTCCAGGACACTGAGTGGATAAAGCAGGGGCCCCTCCGGCCCCAGGACACTGAGTGGATAAAGCAGGGGCCCCTCCGGCCCCAGGACACTGAGTGGATAAAGCAGGGGCCCCTCCAGCTCCGGCCCCAGGACACTGAGTGGATAAAGCAGGGGCCCCTCCGGCTCCAGGACACTGAGTGGATAAAGCAGGGCCCCCTCCAGCTCCGGCCCCAGGACACTGAGTGGATAAAGCAGGGGCCCCTCCAGCTCTGGCTCCAGGACACTGAGTGGATAAAGCAGGGGCCCCTCCAGCTCCGGCCCCAGGACACTGAGTGGATAAAGCAGGGGCCCCTCCAGCTCCGGCCCCAGGACACTGAGTGGATAAAGCCGGGGCCCCTCCAGCTCTGGCCCCAGGACACTGAGTGGATAAAGCAGGGGGCCCTCCGGCCCCAGGACACTGAGTGGATAAAGCAGGGGCCCCCAAGGCCGGTCTGTGAACTGCTTTCTGTTCCAAACATTTCTTATTTGCTGACGGCTCTATAAATTCCCCTGGTTCAAGCCTGTACTTGAGCACAGTGAAATCATCAGGATACACTTGCAGTCTGCTGCTGTAGCCGGTACACATGTCAGAGAAGATATGATTGGGTTAATTAAATCATTAAGAGCAGAAGTCTGCTCTCCTCAGAGCTCCTGGCACAGGCAGGGAAAGTTTAACCCTTTCAGTCCCATATGACACTGTGGACCTTGCGCCTGTCAAAAAGGCTGCTATACTATTGTTTTGGGCCCCTGTTAATACCCAACTACTTTTTATCAAGCGAAGCCCAAAACCCCTTGCGATTTGGGTGGAGACACTTCATACTGGGTTTGGGACTGAAAGGGTTAAGGGTTTTTAGGGCACACAAAGCGAAAACCTCCAGAGGAAACTGGAGGCAAAGCCGTACAGGACGGAGGGGCTATGGGTTAAAGAGTCACAGGAACAGGGCATCTGCACAGAGCAAAGCTAAAATCAGGGCAGCACACAAGCACGGGTTCAGCGTGAGAGCACATATACAGTATCAGTAACATACTACATACTACATACTACATACTACAACCCGTCTGCATGGAGTCAGAGGAAGCAGAGGGCGTAGTAAAGGGCGTGTTTTAAAAGGCTCGTAAGATACAAGTCTGTCATCAGTTTACTGGTTACCTGGAGGGAGGCTCCACACACAAGCGCCTTTAAGTGTAGCCGTCTTGGCAAAAGGGGGATTTCTACCTAATTGCTCCAAGACAGACTTGGCTGTGGGGAGTCAGTGCAGAGAGAATTAAACGGACGACGAGCAGCAGAAGGCGTTTGCTTTCAAAGGAACGCTAAATGTGCGGAAGATTAAAGCACAGGATTTAGGTTTGAGTCGAGTGGCTTGGGGATAAGGAACAAGGGCTTCATTTGCGCAAGGTCTTCGGGATAAAACTCGTTCTTATCGTTCGTAATACACTCCCATGTGACATCAAACACCATGTACAGACAAGAGACATTTCATTATGTGTAACTTTAATTATAGCTCTCTGCACAAGGAGGTGCGTTGAGGCGGTACTCCACAAACTCTGGCCTGGGGATCCCTGTGTACGCTGGTTTTTGTTTCAACCTCAGTTGCGATCCCCACATTTTTGCAAGCTGTTAAGTTTTTCGTGAATAGGAGGGTAGCACCTTAATTGAAGGCTCCTACATAAGAGCTATGTATCTCATCGTTAATACACAGGGTTAAGGTAAATGACTGGGACAGGCAAGGTTGGTGGTTTCAATCCCAGTGTCGCCACAATAAGGTCAGCACAACTGCTGGGGCTGATCCATGTTAGAGATTCTGCATCATACAGTTATTTTTATCAATTGTATCTCTCTACTATGTTTTTTCTGTTGTTCACCACTCGACCATGAAAAGAGGTCTGTCCATTTTAATATCTTGACCTAGGATGCTATCGAGTTTATATAAAGTATTTTATTATTATTATTATCATTATTATTATTATTATTAAAAGCCTGGCATTGGTAGCTACTGTAGTACTGCAGTGTGGCTGTGTGGCAGGGCTGGGTGTGGCTGCAGGGTGAGCAAGCTGCCCGTGATGCGCTGCATGGGCGGGCGGGGTCTGGGGGTTGCGTGAGGGGGATTATCGTGCCGGGGGTGGATGCCTGGTTTCCTCTTCTGGCTGTGGTTGTTGGTGGAGGTCCTGCTCAGTGCAGTGTCCTTTAGGACCTTTGTAAACATCTTCACCCCCTCATTGTTGAGGTGCACCTGGTCGTAGAGGTCACGGTGGTGAGCCAGCTGGACGTTTGGCAGCAGGGCACAGCCTCGGGACACCTCTGTGTTGATGCTGTGGATCACTCGCTGTGGCACGTCTGTTCTGGGCAGCAGGGTGGAGATGGTCACTTTGGCTGCCGGGTACTGGTGTGTGGCCTTAACTGCCACCTGTCTCAGGGCCTTGGCTACGTCAATCCTGCGTGTGCTCAGGTCGTTGGTCCCCGTGTGGATCAGGATGTGTTTGGCCTCTCCCAGTCTTTGCTGTGACAGTAGTTCCAGGGCAGTCTGTGTTGTTGGGCAACGAAGCTTCATAACCTTTCTCCCAGATATCTCACATCTGTGCAGTGTGAGGAGGCCGGCTACCTCGCTGTTAGCCTGCTGTGTGTGGCTGCTACAGTTAGACCTCACTGTTAGCCTGCTGTGTGTGGCTGCTACAGTTAGACCTCGCTGTTAGCCTGCTGTGTGTGGCTGCTACAGTTAGACCTCGCTGTCAGCCTGCTGTGTGTGGCTGCTACAGTTAGACCTCGCTGTTAGGCTGCTGTGTGTGGCTGCTACAGTTAGACCTCACTGTTAGCCTGCTGTGTGTGGCTGCTACAGTTAGACCTCACTGTTAGCCTGCTGTGTGTGGCTGCTACAGTTAGACCTCGCTGTTAGCCTGCTGTGTGTGGCTGCTACAGTTAGCCAGAGTTTCCTCCCTGAACTGAGTGACCTCCTGCTCCAGCACTGTCTCAGGGTCCTGGTGCTGCTGTACACTTTGGGGGAACTGGGGGTACAGTGGGCAGGGGGAGGTACTTCACTGGCAGGGGCACTGTTGGGTTCAGGCTCAGGCTCCAGGGTCTTGTACTCTGGCTCTTTTTGAAGTTTCTCTGCCTGTCTATTGAGGGGCTGGAAGCTCAGCTCAAACTGTTCTAGACTGGCCTCTGATCCCTGTACCATGACTGTGCCAGTGTGGTATATGTTCACTGCTAGCCTGGTATTGCTGCTGTCTGAGTCCTCCAGTACAGAGATCTGTCTGCCTTTGCTGATGCTGTTCTTTTTAATGTAGGGAGAGGTCTGGCAGAGGGCTGTGTGCCAGGCAGTGGGGCTCTGTGTGTGGAACAGTACATTGCACCTGACCCTGTTCTCTTCTGGCCCACAATAATCTGACACCAGTATCTCTGGGAAACTGCTCAGGACTTTGTCCTTGTGTTGTTCTTTTGCCTTAGCCGACTGAATATGCTCAGGGTATTGAATTTCAAAGCCCTCTCCTGGCTGGGCTGAGGGTTCTGATTGGCTGGCTGGGGCCGAGATTGATACATCAGTTCCAATTTTCCCAACTGCCATTTCAACTGTCATTTCAACTGTCATTTCAACTGCCACTTTGCAGTCTTTTGAAAAAACTTTTTATTTTTTATTTTCAAAGATAAATGAGTCAATAAAAGTCGAGCATTATCAATAAAATAAAAAGTAAAAAAGATGTTTTCCTGAGACTTACCTTCAGTGCCTCTGTTTCCACTGTTTAGTCTTCCTGTCTCAAGTCCTTGGTTTCCTCTGTTTGTTTTTTTAACTCTTTTAAAAAGAGTTTAAGTATTTGTAGGTGTTTTCAAATTCAGAATGTATTCATTTTATTCTCAAACATTATTACTTATAAACATTTTTGATCACAAATCAAACATTTTTCCATGAAGAATATTGAAAATTGAAGAAATTGTTTAGGAGCGCATCTTCTCTCTGACTCTCTCTCTCTCCCTCTCTGTCTCTCTCTGTCTCTCTCTTTCTCTCTCAATTTGCGTGTGTGTGTGTGTTTGTGTGTGAATCACTGGACTCAAACTCATCTGTGAATCACTGGACTCAAACTCATCTGTGAATCACTGAACTCAAACTCATCTGTGAATCACTGAACTCAAACTCATCTGTGAATCACTGCACTCAAACTCATCTGTGAATCACTGGACTCAAACTCATCTGTGAATCACTGGACTCAAACTCATCTGTGAATCACTGGACTCAAACTCATCTGTGAATCACTGGACTCAAACCTGAAAGCCAGGCCCCAGGCCCCAGTGAGCAGCTGGGGGTTGTCATGGTTTTACCTTTAGGTAATTAATAAACTTAGTAAATAAAGACTCTTGCAGACCGATTACTGTTTTACTCACTGCTTTACTCCGCCATCTTGAGTCACACACCTAATCACATTTTGTCTCGTGAGACTTGGATCACATTACTGACATCTGGTGGACAAAATATGTTACATGCCCTTTTTTCTGAAGAAAACATTCTGTCTGAATAAGAACACAGAAGTGAGTAACACTGGCTGGAATAACAACAATATTCAGTGCAAATTCCAAACATCGGAATCTGTTCACAGTAAACGGGTAAGTCATTTTTATTCATTTATTTTTAACATCCATTACAAATCAAATATTGGTTTGGGTTTGACAACACGCCCTGAACGCGGAGTGTAACCGGATTGTTGCTGGTCATTTGACCGAGTGTCCAAGCCTGGAGGATCCACAAGTTCAGACTGACGGCCCTGTGTGTTGTTGGTGCTGGACTCGGACTGTTGGACGTCTGCTGTGCTTACGTCCTCTCTGCTGTCTTGAGAGAGTCTTTCTCCGAGGGGGAGCGGTTTGGCCGATACGCCTGCCCTTCGCTGGTTGTGATGCGGTAGCTCCTGTGTCTGCAGGACGGGTTACTGTCGCAGGTCTCCAGGAGCCGTCCTCCTGCCCAAAGCGGATGGGGGTACCTGCAGGCAGGGGTGGCAGAGGTCTGGCAGACCTGTTGTAGTACGTTTGTTGTGCTGACAGGCCTCTCTTCTCTCACGTACGCTCTGCTGACAGGCAACTTGTGGCTGCAGCTGCTTAGCTGTGGATGGAAGGATGGATGGCAGCCTGCGACTCATGAGAAGCTGTGCTGGTGACTTTAGGTTGTCTATCGGGGTGTTGCCGTATTCTAGGAGACTGATGTGAGCGCCCTTGCTTTCAGCTTTGGCTTTGTCTGACATTGGCTGAGCTGTTTGGACAGTCTTCTCTGCGAGGCCATTGCTCTGTGGGTAATGGGGGCTAGTGGTGATGTGTGTGAATCCCCATGACTGTGCAAAGGATTGAAACTGGCGTGCACTGTAGCACGGTCCGTTATCGCTGATGATGGTTTCGGGGATGCCATGCCTCTCCATGGTTGACTTGAGTTTGGTGATAACGGCTGTGGCAGCACAACTGTATAGCCTCTCCAGTTCAAACAAACGGCTGTAGTAATCCACTACAACCATGTCATCTCTGGAGCTCCATGTAAATAGATCTGTGCCTGTCACTTGCCCTGGTCTCTCCGGTATGGCATGTGATAGCAGGGCTTCTTTGGGGTCTGCACTGCTGCGCTCCTGGCATACGCTGCAGGCTTCTACTGCTGCCTCAATCTGTTTCCCCATCCCCGGCCAGAATAGAACGTCTCTAGCTCTGTTTTTGCTCTTTTCTGCACCCATATGGCTAGAATGTATGCGCTCAGTCATGTTCTCTCTGAGCTTTTGAGGAATTATCATTTTCTCACCTTTAAAAAGAATGCCATCAATTTGGGCAATCCGGTCCCTGTGGTTCCAGTGCTCTTGGATGCTGGGGGGGCATTGTGATCTGGACTCAGGCCAGCCTTCTTGGGCTGCCTTTTTCAGGGCGGTGAGCTGGGGATCCTGGCTTGTTGCCTCTCTGATCTCCGTCAGCCTCTGGTCGCTCACAGGAACACTGCTGATGACCGTGTGCACCTGGGCTTCCATTCCTTCATCTGGAGCTCTGTCATGGTGCTCTACGGACTTCCCAGATAGTGTGTCGGCGACTGGAATGTCTTTTCCGGGTCGGTGGATAATGCTGATGTCGTACCTTTGCAACTGCAATATCATTCGCTGCAGCCGTGGTGGGGCTGATGCTAGTGGGTTTTTAGAATTGATTCTAGTGGCTTATGGTCTGATTCTACGGTCACCTTGCGGCCGTAGGTGTACTCATGGAAACACCTGCAACCAAACAGTACAGCATAGAGCTCTTTCTCTATCTGTGCAGAGTTTTCCTCCGTGCTGTCAGTGCTTTTGAGGCACAGGCAACTGGTTTGGCTTCTTGGAGCATAACTGCCCCTAGGCCGCTTTCTGAAGCGTCCACTTGGAGTGTTCGCTCTTTCAGGGGGTCGAGCTAAACGAGTACTGGGCCTGGTTGTTGTGTTATCAAATCTTTCATTTTCTGCAACGCTCTGTCATGGATAGCGTCCCAAACAAAGTCACTGTGCGCTTTTAGCAGCTGTCGCAGTGGTGCAGTGACCTCAGATAGGTGTGGAGCAAACCGTGCCAGGTAAGTGAACATCCCAAGGGTAGTTTCTAACTCTGCCTTGTTCTGCAGTGGCTGCATTTCCTGAACTGCTTTTACTTTCTGGGGCTCAGGTTTGAGACCTTGGTGTGACAGAGTGTGTCCAAAGTGACTTACCTCTGACATGCAGACGCGACGTTTCTCAGGATTTAGCCGCACCCCTCTCTCCCTCGTCCGTCTCAGCATGGCTCGGAGGTTGCGGTCGTGGTCGTGTTTGGTCTTTCCCAACACTAGTATGTCATCCACTATGGCTGCTCCACCCTCGAGGCCTCCGCACGTCTCATCCACACGCCGCTGGAACTCGTCTCGGGCCCAAATGATACCGAATGGCAGTCTAAGGAAACGGTACCTGCCAAACCCTGTGTTAAATGTTGTCAACATAGATGACTCATGACTCGGTTTCATGGCCCAATAACCTGACCTTGCGTCTAAAACGCTGAAATATTTTGCTCCGGCAAGCTTTGTGGTGACGTTTTCTAATGTGGGTAGGGGGTAGTGAGGTCTCTGTATTGCTTTGTTAAGGGGTCTTGGCAAGCTTTGTGGTGACGTTTTCTAATGTGGGTAGGGGGTAGTGAGGTCTCTGTATTGCTTTGTTAAGGGGTCTTGGGTCTAAACAGACTCTGAGCTTTCCTGATTTTGGTTTCTTTTTACATTACATTAATGGCATTTGGCAGACGCTCTTATCCAGAGCGACGTACAGTTGATTAGACTAAGCCCTGGAGCAATGCAGGGTTAAGGGCCTTGCTCAAGGACCCAACGGCTGTGCGGATGTTATTGTGGCTATACCGGGATTAGAACCACTGACCTTGCGTGTCCCAGTCATTTACCTTAACCACTACGCTACAGGCCGCCCTTCTCTACGACAACCAGTGCGTTTACCCAGTCTGTGGGTTCAGTGACCTTGCATATGATGCCATTTTTCTCCATGCTGTTGAGCTCTTTTTTATTTATTTATTTATTTTTCTTTTTTTTAATTGAATTATTGCAGACATGTCAACGTTAAAACATACAATAAAGAACATGGCATGGTGTCTGATAAAAGAACCCCCCCACCCCACCCATAACGGTCATGGTCACACATGCAAAAGAAAAAAATAAATAAATAAAAAAAAATTTTTAAATTTAAAAATAAAAGAAATTACATATACATATATATATATACACATACATACATACACACATATATACATATATACATACACACACATACACATATAACTAAAATAAATAATTATAACTAAAATAAAAATAAAATAGAAATATAATAATAACAAAGAAACAGTGGTAAGACAGTAAGATACCCCTCTCACAAGCTCCAGTTAGGAGATATCCTCAGCATCAGGAGTGATAGTGAGGTTATTGATAAGGGTTAGTAGGGGATTCCAGGTTTTGTGGAAGGATATCAAAGAGCCTTTAAGCGAGAATCTCAACTCTTCCAGCTGTATACTTTGCTGTTGAGCTCTTTTAGTCGGCTTCGCAGTGCGATAGGGACGCCACGTGGTGGGCAGACTACAAATGGCATGGTATTGCTTTGTTAAGGGGTCTTGGGTCTAAACAGACTCTGAGCTTTCTTACGACAAACAGTGCGTTTACCCAGTCTGTGGGTTCAGTGACCTTGCATATGATGCCATTTTCCCCCATGCTGTTGAGCTCTTCTTTTAGTCGGCTTCGCAGTGCGATAGGGACGCCACGTGGGTGGCAGACTACAGGCGCTGTGTCGGGGTCCACACGGAAATGGCATTCGCCTGGGAATTCTCCTATGCCCTGGAATACATCCACATACTCATCCAGTGTGCTCTGTGAGACAGTGTTTGTCTTTCCCTTTTCCTCATTCACAGCCATTACAATGTTGACCAAATTAAGATCTACATGCTTTCATTGGCAGGACTGGTGGGGCGCTTGTGTCAACAATGTGGAAATCTAGCAGCAGTGAGCGGTCTTTGTGTCTGCATCTTAACTTGCATTTCCCCTCCACACTCAGTGGGTGCCCTCCATAGTCTGTAAGTTTGTGAGTGACTGGTCTTAGTCTAACATCCTGGAACATCATCTGGAAAATGTTGGCTGGAATGGTGCTGGCCTGTGCACCAGTGTCTACTTTAAACCGGACTTCTTGTGGGGGTGAGCCAAGCTCTATATCTGCATAGGCCTGCTCATTATTTTTGCCTTCATTTTCGATTGTGCTGCTGTCTATGTAGAGTTCTGACTGTTCCTCATAAGTGTCCTCACCATTTGTGTCAGTGCTGTGTTTGACAGCGTGCACTGCTTTGTGATGGGGAGTTGACTGGGCTGGGGGCTTTGATTTGCATGCCCTTGTGAAATGGTTACATTTTTTGCACTTCATGCACTGCTTTCCTTTGGCTGGGCATACGTCTTTAGCACTATGTTGCCCTGCACAGTAGCCGCATGTCCTCTGGGTGGTGCTATTGTCCTTTGGCCTAGTGCCAGTAAGTTTCTGTGGTATATCCGGTCTGCGTGGCTTCCTGTTTACAGCATGTACAGTATTATGGTGACTGTGGTCTTTTGTACTGCCCATAGCCTTTAGCTGCTGCTTTGCTAACTCACGGGACCTTGCGATGTCTATGGCCTTGTGGAGTGTGAGCTCTGCACCCTGGCTGAGTAGCTTTTCTTTGACAAAAGGGGAGTTTGTTGCATGATGCCATCTCTGACCATTTCGTCGCTATTTGGGCATCCACAGTCTTTGACTAACAGTTTTAGTTACGAACTGTTCAAACCATTCATGCTCTCCTTGCGATTGTTCGTGAAGCCTATGTCTCACATGTATGGGGTCAGCCTTGGGCGTGGCAAACGCAGTGTACTTATCATAGTATGTCTGCAGCTTCTTGGCTTCCTCATCTGTGAGTGTTCAAGTGTTATAATGTCACGTCCCTTCTCCCCGATCCACAAAAGAAGGGAGCTGCACTCATCCGCTTCTTCCTTTTCACACAAGGGGCCTGAAAACATCGGCTGTGCATGCTGCTGGAATGTCCTCCACGCCTCCGGCAGGTTGGTAGAATCCCAGTCCATCTTCGGAGCAGGAACACCGTAGGTCTCCATTTTTTGACGATGGGTTAACGGCTGGACCTCTACTCTGACACCATGTAATGGTTTTAGGTCATTAACAAACTTAGTAAATAAAGACTCTTGCAGACCGATTACTGTTTTACTCTCTGCTTTACTCCGCCATCTTGAGTCACACACCTCATCACATTTTGTCACGTGAGACTTGGATCACATTTAGAGAATGACTGACATCTGGTGGACAAAATATGCTTTTTATTCTCTGATTATTATGTACATTTTTGATTGCAAATCAAACATTTTTCCGTGAAGAAGATTGAAAATTTAAGAAATTTTTTAGGAGCTCATCTTCTCTCTGACTCTCTCACACTCTCTATCTCTCTCTCTCCCCCTCTCCCCCTTTATCTCTCTCTCTCTCTCTCCCCCCCTCTGTCTCCCTCTCTCTCTGTCTCTCTCCCTCTGTCTCTCTCTCCCTCTCTCTCCCCCTCTCTCCCTCCCCTCTTTCTCTCTCTCTCTCTCTCTCTCTCTCTCTCTCCCCCCTCTCTCTCTCTCTCTCTCTGTCTCTCTCCCTCTCCCTCTCTCTCCCTTCCTCTCTCCCCCCTCTCTCTCTCTCTCTCTCTCTCTGTCTCTCTCCCTCTCCCTCTCTCTCCCTTCCTCTCTCCTTCTCTCTCGCTCCTTCTCTCTCTCCCCCTCTCCCCCGCTCCTTCTCTCTCTCCCCCTCTCCCCCATTCTCTCTCTCTCTGTCTCTCTCTCCCTCTCTCCCTCTCTCTCTCTGTCTCTCTCTGTCTCTCTCTCTGTCTCTCTCCCTCTCCCTCTCTCTCTCCCTTCCTCTCTCCCCTCTCCCCCATTCTCTCTCTCTCTGTCTCTCCCTCTCTCTCCCTCTCTCTCTGCATGCTGGGAGTTGGGTGTGTGAGAGGGTGTTTTCTCCTTTTTTCTGGTGCAGTAATTTGTTCTGTATAGTAGACGACAGTGTGAGGAGGTTTATTCTGTTGTGTGGGTTTGGTATGGCGTCTCACCCTATGGGTGAGGAGACAAAGCCTCTCTCAAGCTGGCAATCATCCTGACTAAATCTAGTCAAACTCAAAGCTAAGGTAAGTAAGAGGTCACTTCTGTCAGATACATGATCAGTGTCAGAGGGCCTCCCCAACCGTAGCACCCAGTGTTATGGCAGCACTTCAAGGCTCCACTCACAGTGCCAGTGATATCATTTCTGTATGTTTGTATCAGAAATGAGGGTCAGATAGTACTATACAAACTCAACTAACAATCATAAGTAATATCACAGCACACGGTGCTTGTCTCCAAATAGCAAAGTGTAATGAAACGCTGACGTAGCAGTTCTGTTCAACTAAAAGAGCAATGGAAACACAAACATATGTGGATCTCAGTTGAACGGGAGGCTGATAGACTCACACAGCACTCAAAGTAATACCTGCATTGTGCAAGTTTCATTCTGTTGAGTCTCTCCTCACGGATGATTCTCTCTGCAAGGAGTTCAGAAAAATCACTGAACTCAAACTCATCTGTGAATCACTGCACTCAAACTCATCTGTGAATCACTGCACTCAAACTCATCTGTGAATCACTGGACTCAAACTCATCTGTGAATCACTGCACTCAAACTCATCTGTGAATCACTGGACTCAAACTCATCTGTGAATCACTGGACTCAAACTCATCTGTGAATCACTGGACTCAAACTCATCTGTGAATCACTGGACTCAAACGCATCTGTGAATCACTGGACTCAAACTCATCTGTGAATCACTGGACTCAAACTCATCTGTGAATCACTGGACTCAAACGCATCTGTGAATCACTGGACTCAAACTCATCTGTGAATCACTGGACTCAAACTCATCTGTGAATCACTGCACTCAAACTCATCTGTGAATCACTGGACTCAAACTCATCTGTGAATCACTGGACTCAAACTCATCTGTGATTCACTGGACTCAAACTCATCTGTGAATCACTGGACTCAAACTCATCTGTGAATCACTGGACTCAAACTCATCTGTGAATCACTGGACTCAAACTCATCTGTGAATCACTGGACTCAAACTCATCTGTGAATCACTGGACTCAAACTCATATGTGAATCAATGGACTCATCTGAGCTGTGAATCACTGGACTCAAACTCATCTGTGAATCACTGGACTCAAACTCATCTGTGAATCACTGGACTCAAACTCATCTGTGAATCACTGCACTCAAACTCATCTGTGATTCACTGGACTCAAACTCATCTGTGAATCACTGGACTCAAACTCATCTGTGAATCACTGGACTCAAACTCATCTGTGATTCACTGGACTCAAACTCATCTGTGAATCACTGGACTCGCCCCAAACCTGAAAGCCAGGCCCCAGGCCCCAGGCCCCGGTGAGCAGCTGGGGGCGACTGGGAAAGGGAGGAACTCTGTGGAGGAATGGGGACGGAGCTGTGGGTGTAATCTGACTCCACATTGGACACTCCTGGCACACCACTGACACAACGCTGCTGCAACGGCAGCCTGCTGTCGCGTTGGGCTCTTTCAGCGACTCACACGACCACGGTTAACAGACACACAGCGCTTTACTCAACACCACGTTCAGATATACATCCATTCATCAGCGACTCACACGACCACGGTTAACAGACACACAGTGCTTTACTCAACACCACGTTCAGATATACATCCATTCATCAGCGACTCACACGACCACGGTTAACAGACACACAGTGCTTTACTCAACACCACGTTCAGATATACATCCATTCATCAGCTCCCTCTTTACTCTCAGTCCTGGGCGTCATCTAACTTACAGCACACCTCTTTCCCAGAAACAATGTTACTTTACATTACCCCATTATACCCATCTAGTTTATAAATTATGAAGGCATATTACCCCAAACATTTTCACTTCTCCTCCTCCCAGAACCCTCTTAAACAGAACATCATTGACCCCAACAGGCAATAGAACTTTCCCCTGCACAGCAACTGATCATACTCCTTTACTCTAACCGGTTACATTATATCAGTTTCTTTTCACAAATCAAGTCTCTTTGGTTTGATGACCTCTCTGCCCGATCTGGTTCTGCCCAATGGCGGTGTGACCTGGGGAATCCCTGGGGACCCTGCTGACCTGCCCCTTGTGCTGTTGTAAGCTCCCACGTCCGTGGTGGGTTTGGGTTGTGCCTCGTGACTGCTGTCTGTAGCTGGCCCCATTGGCAGCAGGCGAGCGTCCCTTGTGGCCCGCTGACCAGATATGACCTGGGCACAGGATGTTCACGTGTCACCGTGCCAGGCGTGTTGGTGTCGGTGATCCACACTCTGCCCCCTGGTGCCAGGTTGGAAAGGTTCCTCACTCCGTGTCTTTGGTGGTAGTCGTGCGCATCCATCCGCCTCCTCTCTCTTTCCCTGCACTGGACCCTCCGCAGGTCCGGGATGTCCGGCTCCAGCACCGCCGGGAAGGTGGGCAGAGCGGTACGCGGGCGCCGTCCCATGAGCCACCGGGCCGGGCTGTAGCCGTCACTCAAAGGTGCAGCTCTGTGCGCTAGCAGTGCTGTAGCCGTCACTCAAAGGTGTAGCTCTGTGCGCTAGCAGTGCTGTAGCCGTCACTCAAAGGTGCAGCTCTGTGCGCTAGCAGTGCTGTAGCTGTCACTCAAAGGTGCAGCTCTGTGCGCTAGCAGTGCTGTAGCCGTCACTCAAAGGTGTAGCTCTGTGCGCTAGCAGTGCTGTAGCCGTCACTCAAAGGTGCAGCTCTGTGCGCTAGCAGTGTTGTAGCCGTCGCTCAAAGGTGCAGCTCTGTGCGCTAGCAGGGCTGTAGCCGTCACTCAAAGGTGCAGCTCTGTGCGCTAGCAGTGCTGTAGCCGTCACTCAAAGGTGCAGCTCTGTGCGCTAGCAGTGCTGTAGCCGTCGCTCAAAGGTGCAGCTCTGTGCGCTAGCAGTGCTGTAGCCGTCACTCAAAGGTGCAGCTCTGTGCGCTAGCAGTGCTGTAGCCGTCACTCAAAGGTGTAGCTCTGTGCGCTAGCAGTGCTGTAGCCGTCACTCAAAGGTGCAGCTCTGTGCGCTAGCAGTGCTGTAGCCGTCACTCAAAGGTGCAGCTCTGTGCGCTAGCAGTGCTGTAGCCGTCGCTCAAAGGTGCAGCTCTGTGCACTAGCAGTGCGCGGCAGGGTTCTGACGCCTGTGTGGGGAAAAATGCACAGATAACATTTCACAGGTGAGCGTCGTCTGATGAAACAGATCCCAGTAAAAACAACTGCAGCTATTCTGCAGTTTAACCTTCTCATTTATCTGATCACACAGATAGAGAGTGGAAGGCCAACCAGCTTTCTGATAGTTCTTCAGTTTGCACACACACACAGTCTGACTTAAACACAGTTTTCAGTATACCGACCCAGAAGGGAGGGGAACATAAACAAAAAGACACGCAGCTGGCTGCTAACTTTTATCAGTATTTTGTCTTCACTGTTACCCCTTGTTGGCCTCCTGTAAGACCGGAGTGTGCTAGCTACCCCCTTCTGGGTGAAGCAGAGACACCCAGGTGAAAGGCTGTCTTCCTGCTGGGAGAGAGACAAAGAAAGACTCCCTTTAACACTTAATACAGAAAGTGGTTTAATAGGAATAGGGATTATAATAAAAGGTTATCTTTAATCACGTGATTATCTTCATGTGAACACACTTTGTAAATGAAGAATCAGTTCAGAAAATGGTCCTCACGCCTTGTTCAGGTTTGTCAGCGTTTGAGCGGCTCGCTCGGCCTCACCATTGCTCTGTGGAGACCTGGGGCTGCTGGACACGGCACTAAGACTTTCATGTCTGCTCCTGAGAACTGAGGCCCGTTGCACTAAGACTTTCATGTCTGCTCCTGAGAACTGAGGCCCGTTGTCTGGGACAAGCGTCTCTGGAACGCCATGTCTCGCAAACATTGACTTCAGATGCACCACAATGTCAGCTCAGCTGGGCCACCTCTATGAACCTAGAAAAAGAATCCAGGACCAGCAGGTCATTGGTTGTGTTTGGTGTGAACGGCCTCTCTAGAAAAAGAATCCAGAATAATGTGCACGCCCCACACACACAATAAGCAGAAGCATACCTATTTCACATATTTCATCATATTAATCTACGTGTAACAGGTTCTATTTTTTACATTATTGGCATTTGGCAGACGCTCTTATCCAGAGCGACGTACAGTTGACTAGACTAAGCAGGAGACAATCCTCCCCTGGAGCAATGCAGGGTTAAGGGCCTTGCTCAAGGGCCCAACGGCTGTGCGGATCTTATTGTGGCTACACTGGGATTCAAACCACCGACCTTGTGTTTCCCAGTCATTTACCTTAACCACTACGCTACAGGCCGCCCCTATTTGGGCCTAGATATCTGATGCATTAATTCTTATCAAAACTCAAAGGGTTAAACACTCTAGTAAAGGGTTAAAGACTCTAGGTTGACTCTAGGAGTATTCAAGGCACACGGACAAGGTATAAAAAACAAATATTAAATGCCGGTCTTTTATTAGCAATCATCAAATCCCTTATCAATAATATCAAACATATGTACACATTGGCCAATAAGATTTCCTGTGACTAATAGGTTGCAACCTTGAAAATAAAATAAAAAAAGTCAATATGTCCCATCTACCCGGGTAGTGTGATTTTGGTTCAGAGCGCTCAGTTTGCTTCTCTGTCTCCTGTGCGTTGCTGCAGCCTGGGCACGTGGTGATGCTGTTCCTGGCGCGTGCAGCGTGCCGGGTGGAGAACATGCAGAGTGGAGCGTGTCATGCAGTTGAGCGTGCAGTGTGCCGGGTGGAGAACATGCAGAGTGGAGCGTGTCATGCAGTTGAGCGTGCAGTGTGCCGGGTGGAGAACATGCAGAGTGGAGCGTGTCATGCAGTTGAGCGTGCAGTGTGCCGGGTGGAGAACATGCAGAGTGGAGCGTGTCATGCAGTTGAGCGTGCAGTGTGCCGGGTGGAGAACATGCAGAGTGGAGCGTGTCATGCAGTTGAGCGTGCAGTGTGCCGGGTGGAGAACATGCAGAGTGGAGCGTGTCATGCTGTTGAGCGTGCAGTGTGCCGGGTGGAGAACATGCAGAGTGGAGCGTGTGAATGCAGTTGAGCGTGCAGTGTGCCGGGTGGAGAACATGCAGAGTGGAGTGTGTCATGCTGTTGAGCGTGCAGCGTGCCGGGTGGAGAACATGCAGAGTGGAGCGTGTCATGCAGTTGAGCGTGCAGTGTGCCAGGTGGAGAACATGCAGAGTGGAGCGTGTGCATGCTGTTGAGCGTGCAGTGTGCCGGGTGGAGAACATGCAGAGTGGAGCGTGTCATGCAGTTGAGCGTGCAGTGTGCCGGGTGGAGAACATGCAGAGTGGAGCGTGTCATGCAGTTGAGCGTGCAGCGTGCGGGTGGAGAACATGCAGAGTGGAGCGTGTCATGCAGTTGAGCGTGCAGTGTGCCGGGTGGAGAACATGCAGAGTGGAGCGTGTCATGCAGTTGAGCATGCAGTGTGCCGGGTGGAGAACATGCAGAGTGGAGCGTGTCATGCAGTTGAGCGTGCAGTGTGCCGGGTGGAGAACATGCAGAGTGGAGCGTGTCATGCAGTTGAGCGTGCAGTGTGCCGGGTGGAGAACATGCAGAGTGGAGCGTGTCATGCAGTTGAGCGTGCAGCGTGCCGGGTGGAGAACATGCAGAGTGGAGCGTGTCATGCTGTTGAGCGTGCAGTGTGCCGGGTGGAGAACATGCAGAGTGGAGCGTGTCATGCTGTTGAGCGTGCAGTGTGCCGGGTGGAGAACATGCAGAGTGGAGCGTGTGCATGCAGTTGAGCGTGCAGTGTGCCGGGTGGAGAACATGCAGAGTGGAGCGTGTCATGCTGTTGAGCGTGCAGCGTGCCGGGTGGAGAACATGCAGAGTGGAGCGTGTCATGCAGTTGAGCGTGCAGCGTGCCGGGTGGAGAACATGCAGAGTGGAGCGTGTCATGCAGTTGAGCGTGCAGTGTGCCGGGTGGAGAACATGCAGAGTGGAGCATGTCATGCAGTTGAGCGTGCAGCGTGCCGGGTGGAGAACATGCAGAGTGGAGCGTGTCATGCAGTTGAGCGTGCAGTGTGCCGGGTGGAGAACATGCAGAGTGGAGCGTGTCATGCAGTTGAGCGTGCAGCGTGCCGGGTGGAGAACATGTAGAGTGGAGCGTGTTATGCAGTTGAGCGTGCAGTGTGCCGGGTGGAGAACATGCAGAGTGGAGCGTGTTATGCAGTTGAGCGTGCAGCGTGCCGGGTGGAGAACATGCAGAGTGGAGCGTGTCATGCAGTTGAGCGTGCAGCGTGCCGGGTGGAGAACATGCAGAGTGGAGCGTGTCATGCAGTTGAGCGTGCAGTGTGCCGGGTGGAGAACATGCAGAGTGGAGCATGTCATGCAGTTGAGCGTGCAGCGTGCCGGGTGGAGAACATGCAGAGTGGAGCGTGTCATGCAGTTGAGCGTGCAGTGTGCCGGGTGGAGAACATGCAGAGTGGAGCGTGTCATGCAGTTGAGCGTGCAGCGTGCCGGGTGGAGAACATGTAGAGTGGAGCGTGTTATGCAGTTGAGCGTGCAGCGTGCCGGGTGGAGAACATGCAGAGTGGAGCGTGTCATGCAGTTGAGCGTGCAGTGTGCCGGGTGGAGAACATGCAGAGTGGAGCGTGTCATGCAGTTGAGCGTGCAGCGTGCCGGGTGGAGAACATGCAGAGTGGAGCGCGTCATGCAGTTGAGCGTGCAGCGTGCCGGGTGGAGAACATGCAGAGTGGAGCGTGTCATGCAGTTGAGCGTGCAGCGTGCCGGGTGGAGAACATGCAGAGTGGAGCGCGTTATGCAGTTGAGCGTGCAGCGTGCCGGGTGGAGAACATGCAGAGTGGAGCGTGTCATGCAGTTGAGCGTGCAGCGTGCCGGGTGGAGAACATGCAGAGTGGAGCGTGTCATGCAGTTGAGCGTGCAGTGTGCCGGGTGGAGAACATGCAGAGTGGAGCATGTCATGCAGTTGAGCGTGCAGCGTGCCGGGTGGAGAACATGCAGAGTGGAGCGTGTCATGCAGTTGAGCGTGCAGTGTGCCGGGTGGAGAACATGCAGAGTGGAGCGTGTCATGCTGTTGAGCGTGCAGCGTGCCGGGTGGAGAACATGCAGAGTGGAGCGTGTCATGCAGTTGAGCGTGCAGTGTGCCGGGTGGAGAACATGCAGAGTGGAGCGTGTCATGCAGTTGAGCGTGCAGTGTGCCGGGTGGAGAACATGCAGAGTGGAGCGTGTCATGCAGTTGAGCGTGCAGCGTGCCGGGTGGAGAACATGCAGAGTGGAGCGTGTCATGCAGTTGAGCGTGCAGCGTGCCGGGTGGAGAACATGCAGAGTGGAGCGTGTCATGCAGTTGAGCGTGCAGTGTGCCGGGTGGAGAACATGCAGAGTGGAGCGTGTCATGCAGTTGAGCGTGCAGCGTGCCGGGTGGAGAACATGCAGAGTGGAGCGCGTCATGCAGTTGAGCGTGCAGCGTGCCGGGTGGAGAACATGCAGAGTGGAGCGTGTCATGCAGTTGAGCGTGCAGCGTGCCGGGTGGAGAACATGCAGAGTGGAGCGTGTTATGCAGTTGAGCGTGCAGCGTGCCGGGTGGAGAACATGCAGAGTGGAGCGTGTCATGCAGTTGAGCGTGCAGCGTGCCGGGTGGAGAACATGCAGAGTGGAGCGTGTCATGCAGTTGAGCGTGCAGTGTGCCGGGTGGAGAACATGCAGAGTGGAGCATGTCATGCAGTTGAGCGTGCAGCGTGCCGGGTGGAGAACATGCAGAGTGGAGCGTGTCATGCAGTTGAGCGTGCAGTGTGCCGGGTGGAGAACATGCAGAGTGGAGCGTGTCATGCTGTTGAGCGTGCAGCGTGCCGGGTGGAGAACATGCAGAGTGGAGCGTGTCATGCAGTTGAGCGTGCAGTGTGCCGGGTGGAGAACATGCAGAGTGGAGCGTGTCATGCAGTTGAGCGTGCAGTGTGCCGGGTGGAGAACATGCAGAGTGGAGCGTGTCATGCAGTTGAGCGTGCAGCGTGCCGGGTGGAGAACATGCAGAGTGGAGCGTGTCATGCAGTTGAGCGTGCAGCGTGCCGGGTGGAGAACATGCAGAGTGGAGCATGTCATGCAGTTGAGCGTGCAGTGTGCCGGGTGGAGAACATGCAGAGTGGAGCGTGTCATGCAGTTGAGCGTGCAGTGTGCCGGGTGGAGAACATGCAGAGTGGAGCGTGTCATGCAGTTGAGCGTGCAGCGTGCCGGGTGGAGAACATGCAGAGTGGAGCGCGTCATGCAGTTGAGCGTGCAGTGTGCCGGGTGGAGAACATGCAGAGTGGAGCGCGTCATGCAGTTGAGCGTGCAGTGTGCCGGGTGGAGAACATGCAGAGTGGAGCGTGCAGCGTGCCGGGTGGAGAACATGCAGAGTGGAGCGTGTCATGCAGTTGAGCGTGCAGTGTGCCGGGTGGAGAACATGCAGAGTGGAGCGTGTCATGCTGTTGAGCGTGCAGCGTGCCGGGTGGAGAACATGCAGAGTGGAGCGTGCAGTGTGCCGGGTGGAGAACATGCAGAGTGGAGCGTGCAGTGTGCCGGGTGGAGAACATGCAGAGTGGAGCGTGTCATGCAGTTGAGCGTGCAGCGTGCCGGGTGGAGAACATGCAGAGTGGAGCGGGTCATGCAGTTGAGCGTGCAGTGTGCCGGGTGGAGAACATGCAGAGTGGAGCGTGCAGTGTGCCGGGTGGAGAACATGCAGAGTGGAGCGTGCAGCGTGCCGGGTGGAGAACATGCAGAGTGGAGCGCGTCATGCAGTTGAGCGTGCAGTGTGCCGGGTGGAGAACATGCAGAGTGGAGCGTGCAGCGTGCCGGGTGGAGAACATGCAGAGTGGAGCGTGTCATGCAGTTGAGCGTGCAGTGTGCCGGGTGGAGAACATGCAGAGTGGAGCGTGCAGCGTGCCGGGTGGAGAACATGCAGGGTGGAGCGTGTCATGCAGTTGAGCGTGCAGTGTGCCGGGTGGAGAACATGCAGAGTGGAGCGTGTCATGCAGTTGAGCGTGCAGCGTGCCGGGTGGAGAACATGCAGAGTGGAGCGCGTCATGCAGTTGAGCGTGCAGCGTGCCGGGTGGAGAACATGCAGAGTGGAGCGTGTCATGCAGTTGAGCGTGCAGCGTGCCGGGTGGAGAACATGCAGAGTGGAGCGTGTTATGCAGTTGAGCGTGCAGCGTGCCGGGTGGAGAACATGCAGAGTGGAGCGTGTCATGCAGTTGAGCGTGCAGCGTGCCGGGTGGAGAACATGCAGAGTGGAGCGTGTCATGCAGTTGAGCGTGCAGTGTGCCGGGTGGAGAACATGCAGAGTGGAGCATGTCATGCAGTTGAGCGTGCAGTGTGCCGGGTGGAGAACATGCAGAGTGGAGCGTGTCATGCAGTTGAGCGTGCAGTGTGCCGGGTGGAGAACATGCAGAGTGGAGCGTGTCATGCTGTTGAGCGTGCAGCGTGCCGGGTGGAGAACATGCAGAGTGGAGCGTGTCATGCAGTTGAGCGTGCAGTGTGCCGGGTGGAGAACATGCAGAGTGGAGCATGTCATGCAGTTGAGCGTGCAGTGTGCCGGGTGGAGAACATGCAGAGTGGAGCGTGTCATGCAGTTGAGCGTGCAGTGTGCCGGGTGGAGAACATGCAGAGTGGAGCGTGTCATGCTGTTGAGCGTGCAGCGTGCCGGGTGGAGAACATGCAGAGTGGAGCGTGTCATGCAGTTGAGCGTGCAGTGTGCCGGGTGGAGAACATGCAGAGTGGAGCGTGTCATGCAGTTGAGCGTGCAGTGTGCCGGGTGGAGAACATGCAGAGTGGAGCGTGTCATGCAGTTGAGCGTGCAGCGTGCCGGGTGGAGAACATGCAGAGTGGAGCGTGTCATGCAGTTGAGCGTGCAGCGTGCCGGGTGGAGAACATGCAGAGTGGAGCATGTCATGCAGTTGAGCGTGCAGTGTGCCGGGTGGAGAACATGCAGAGTGGAGCGTGTCATGCAGTTGAGCGTGCAGTGTGCCGGGTGGAGAACATGCAGAGTGGAGCGTGTCATGCAGTTGAGCGTGCAGCGTGCCGGGTGGAGAACATGCAGAGTGGAGCGTGTTATGCAGTTGAGCGTGCAGCGTGCCGGGTGGAGAACATGCAGAGTGGAGCGTGTCATGCAGTTGAGCGTGCAGCGTGCCGGGTGGAGAACATGCAGAGTGGAGCGTGTCATGCAGTTGAGCGTGCAGTGTGCCGGGTGGAGAACATGCAGAGTGGAGCATGTCATGCAGTTGAGCGTGCAGCGTGCCGGGTGGAGAACATGCAGAGTGGAGCGTGTCATGCAGTTGAGCGTGCAGTGTGCCGGGTGGAGAACATGCAGAGTGGAGCGTGCAGTGTGCCGGGTGGAGAACATGCAGAGTGGAGCGTGCAGTGTGCCGGGTGGAGAACATGCAGAGTGGAGCGTGTCATGCAGTTGAGCGTGCAGCGTGCCGGGTGGAGAACATGCAGAGTGGAGCGGGTCATGCAGTTGAGCGTGCAGTGTGCCGGGTGGAGAACATGCAGAGTGGAGCGTGCAGTGTGCCGGGTGGAGAACATGCAGAGTGGAGCGTGCAGCGTGCCGGGTGGAGAACATGCAGAGTGGAGCGCGTCATGCAGTTGAGCGTGCAGTGTGCCGGGTGGAGAACATGCAGAGTGGAGCGTGCAGCGTGCCGGGTGGAGAACATGCAGAGTGGAGCGTGTCATGCAGTTGAGCGTGCAGTGTGCCGGGTGGAGAACATGCAGAGTGGAGCGTGCAGCGTGCCGGGTGGAGAACATGCAGGGTGGAGCGTGTCATGCAGTTGAGCGTGCAGTGTGCCGGGTGGAGAACATGCAGAGTGGAGCGTGTCATGCAGTTGAGCGTGCAGCGTGCCGGGTGGAGAACATGCAGAGTGGAGCGCGTCATGCAGTTGAGCGTGCAGCGTGCCGGGTGGAGAACATGCAGAGTGGAGCGTGTCATGCAGTTGAGCGTGCAGCGTGCCGGGTGGAGAACATGCAGAGTGGAGCGTGTTATGCAGTTGAGCGTGCAGCGTGCCGGGTGGAGAACATGCAGAGTGGAGCGTGTCATGCAGTTGAGCGTGCAGCGTGCCGGGTGGAGAACATGCAGAGTGGAGCGTGTCATGCAGTTGAGCGTGCAGTGTGCCGGGTGGAGAACATGCAGAGTGGAGCATGTCATGCAGTTGAGCGTGCAGTGTGCCGGGTGGAGAACATGCAGAGTGGAGCGTGTCATGCAGTTGAGCGTGCAGTGTGCCGGGTGGAGAACATGCAGAGTGGAGCGTGTCATGCTGTTGAGCGTGCAGCGTGCCGGGTGGAGAACATGCAGAGTGGAGCGTGTCATGCAGTTGAGCGTGCAGTGTGCCGGGTGGAGAACATGCAGAGTGGAGCATGTCATGCAGTTGAGCGTGCAGTGTGCCGGGTGGAGAACATGCAGAGTGGAGCGTGTCATGCAGTTGAGCGTGCAGTGTGCCGGGTGGAGAACATGCAGAGTGGAGCGTGTCATGCTGTTGAGCGTGCAGCGTGCCGGGTGGAGAACATGCAGAGTGGAGCGTGTCATGCAGTTGAGCGTGCAGTGTGCCGGGTGGAGAACATGCAGAGTGGAGCGTGTCATGCAGTTGAGCGTGCAGTGTGCCGGGTGGAGAACATGCAGAGTGGAGCGTGTCATGCAGTTGAGCGTGCAGCGTGCCGGGTGGAGAACATGCAGAGTGGAGCGTGTCATGCAGTTGAGCGTGCAGCGTGCCGGGTGGAGAACATGCAGAGTGGAGCATGTCATGCAGTTGAGCGTGCAGTGTGCCGGGTGGAGAACATGCAGAGTGGAGCGTGTCATGCAGTTGAGCGTGCAGTGTGCCGGGTGGAGAACATGCAGAGTGGAGCGTGTCATGCAGTTGAGCGTGCAGCGTGCCGGGTGGAGAACATGCAGAGTGGAGCGTGTTATGCAGTTGAGCGTGCAGCGTGCCGGGTGGAGAACATGCAGAGTGGAGCGTGTCATGCAGTTGAGCGTGCAGCGTGCCGGGTGGAGAACATGCAGAGTGGAGCGTGTCATGCAGTTGAGCGTGCAGTGTGCCGGGTGGAGAACATGCAGAGTGGAGCATGTCATGCAGTTGAGCGTGCAGCGTGCCGGGTGGAGAACATGCAGAGTGGAGCGTGTCATGCAGTTGAGCGTGCAGTGTGCCGGGTGGAGAACATGCAGAGTGGAGCGTGTCATGCAGTTGAGCGTGCAGTGTGCCGGGTGGAGAACATGCAGAGTGGAGCGTGTCATGCAGTTGAGCGTGCAGCGTGCCGGGTGGAGAACATGCAGAGTGGAGCGTGTCATGCAGTTGAGCGTGCAGCGTGCCGGGTGGAGAACATGCAGAGTGGAGCATGTCATGCAGTTGAGCGTGCAGTGTGCCGGGTGGAGAACATGCAGAGTGGAGCGTGTCATGCAGTTGAGCGTGCAGTGTGCCGGGTGGAGAACATGCAGAGTGGAGCGTGTCATGCAGTTGAGCGTGCAGCGTGCCGGGTGGAGAACATGCAGAGTGGAGCGCGTCATGCAGTTGAGCGTGCAGTGTGCCGGGTGGAGAACATGCAGAGTGGAGCGCGTCATGCAGTTGAGCGTGCAGTGTGCCGGGTGGAGAACATGCAGAGTGGAGCGTGCAGCGTGCCGGGTGGAGAACATGCAGAGTGGAGCGTGTCATGCAGTTGAGCGTGCAGTGTGCCGGGTGGAGAACATGCAGAGTGGAGCGTGTCATGCTGTTGAGCGTGCAGCGTGCCGGGTGGAGAACATGCAGAGTGGAGCGTGCAGTGTGCCGGGTGGAGAACATGCAGAGTGGAGCGTGCAGTGTGCCGGGTGGAGAACATGCAGAGTGGAGCGTGTCATGCAGTTGAGCGTGCAGCGTGCCGGGTGGAGAACATGCAGAGTGGAGCGGGTCATGCAGTTGAGCGTGCAGTGTGCCGGGTGGAGAACATGCAGAGTGGAGCGTGCAGTGTGCCGGGTGGAGAACATGCAGAGTGGAGCGTGCAGCGTGCCGGGTGGAGAACATGCAGAGTGGAGCGCGTCATGCAGTTGAGCGTGCAGTGTGCCGGGTGGAGAACATGCAGAGTGGAGCGTGCAGCGTGCCGGGTGGAGAACATGCAGAGTGGAGCGTGTCATGCAGTTGAGCGTGCAGTGTGCCGGGTGGAGAACATGCAGAGTGGAGCGTGCAGCGTGCCGGGTGGAGAACATGCAGGGTGGAGCGTGTCATGCAGTTGAGCGTGCAGTGTGCCGGGTGGAGAACATGCAGAGTGGAGCGTGTCATGCTGTTGAGCGTGCAGCGTGCCGGGTGGAGAACATGCAGAGTGGAGCGTGTCATGCAGTTGAGCGTGCAGTGTGCCGGGTGGAGAACATGCAGAGTGGAGCGTGTCATGCAGTTGAGCGTGCAGCGTGCCGGGTGGAGAACATGTAGAGTGGAGCGTGTTATGCAGTTGAGCGTGCAGCGTGCCGGGTGGAGAACATGCAGAGTGGAGCGTGTCATGCAGTTGAGCGTGCAGTGTGCCGGGTGGAGAACATGCAGAGTGGAGCGTGTCATGCAGTTGAGCGTGCAGCGTGCCGGGTGGAGAACATGCAGAGTGGAGCGCGTCATGCAGTTGAGCGTGCAGCGTGCCGGGTGGAGAACATGCAGAGTGGAGCGTGTCATGCAGTTGAGCGTGCAGCGTGCCGGGTGGAGAACATGCAGAGTGGAGCGTGTTATGCAGCTGAGCGTGCAGCGTGCCGGGTGGAGAACATGCAGAGTGGAGCGTGTCATGCAGTTGAGCGTGCAGCGTGCCGGGTGGAGAACATGCAGAGTGGAGCGTGTCATGCAGTTGAGCGTGCAGTGTGCCGGGTGGAGAACATGCAGAGTGGAGCATGTCATGCAGTTGAGCGTGCAGCGTGCCGGGTGGAGAACATGCAGAGTGGAGCGTGTCATGCAGTTGAGCGTGCAGTGTGCCGGGTGGAGAACATGCAGAGTGGAGCGTGTCATGCTGTTGAGCGTGCAGCGTGCCGGGTGGAGAACATGCAGAGTGGAGCGTGTCATGCAGTTGAGCGTGCAGTGTGCCGGGTGGAGAACATGCAGAGTGGAGCGTGTCATGCAGTTGAGCGTGCAGTGTGCCGGGTGGAGAACATGCAGAGTGGAGCGTGTCATGCAGTTGAGCGTGCAGCGTGCCGGGTGGAGAACATGCAGAGTGGAGCGTGTCATGCAGTTGAGCGTGCAGCGTGCCGGGTGGAGAACATGCAGAGTGGAGCATGTCATGCAGTTGAGCGTGCAGTGTGCCGGGTGGAGAACATGCAGAGTGGAGCGTGTCATGCAGTTGAGAGTGCAGTGTGCCGGGTGGAGAACATGCAGAGTGGAGCGTGTCATGCAGTTGAGCGTGCAGCGTGCCGGGTGGAGAACATGCAGAGTGGAGCGGGTCATGCAGTTGAGCGTGCAGTGTGCCGGGTCGAGAACATGCAGAGTGGAGCGTGCAGTGTGCCGGGTGGAGAACATGCAGAGTGGAGCGTGCAGCGTGCCGGGTGGAGAACATGCAGAGTGGAGCGCGTCATGCAGTTGAGCGTGCAGTGTGCCGGGTGGAGAACATGCAGAGTGGAGCGTGCAGCGTGCCGGGTGGAGAACATGCAGAGTGGAGCGTGTCATGCAGTTGAGCGTGCAGTGTGCCGGGTGGAGAACATGCAGAGTGGAGCGTGCAGCGTGCCGGGTGGAGAACATGCAGAGTGGAGCGTGTCATGCAGTTGAGCGTGCAGTGTGCCGGGTGGAGAACATGCAGAGTGGAGCGTGCAGCGTGCCGGGTGGAGAACATGCAGAGTGGAGCGTGTCATGCAGTTGAGCGTGCAGCGTGCCGGGTGGAGAACATGCAGAGTGGAGCGCGTCATGCAGTTGAGCGTGCAGCGTGCCGGGTGGAGAACATGCAGAGTGGAGCGTGCAGCGTGCCGGGTGGAGAACATGCAGAGTGGAGCGCGTCATGCAGTTGAGCGTGCAGCGTGCGGGTGGAGAACATGCAGAGTGGAGCGTGTCATGCAGTTGAGCGTGCAGTGTGCCGGGTGGAGAACATGCAGAGTGGAGCGTGTCATGCAGTTGAGCGTGCAGCGTGCCGGGTGGAGAACCTGCAGAGTGGAGCGTGTCATGCAGTTGAGCGTGCAGCGTGCGGGTGGAGAACATGCAGAGTGGAGCGTGTCATGCAGTTGAGCGTGCCGGGTGGAGAACATGCAGAGTGGAGCGTGTCATGCAGTTGAGCGTGCAGCGTGCCGGGTGGAGAACATGCAGAGTGGAGCGTGTCATGCTGTTGAGCGTGCAGTGTGCCGGGTGGAGAACATGCAGAGTGGAGCGTGTCATGCAGTTGAGCGTGCAGTGTGCCGGGTGGAGAACATGCAGAGTGGAGCGTGTCATGCAGTTGAGCGTGCAGTGTGCCGGGTGGAGAACATGCAGAGTGGAGCGTGTCATGCAGTTGAGCGTGCAGTGTGCCGGGTGGAGAACATGCAGAGTGGAGCGTGTCATGCAGTTGAGCGTGCAGTGTGCCGGGTGGAGAACATGCAGAGTGGAGCGTGTCATGCAGTTGAGCGTGCAGCGTGCCGGGTGGAGAACATGCAGAGTGGAGCGTGTCATGCAGTTGAGCGTGCAGCGTGCCGGGTGGAGAACATGCAGAGTGGAGCATGTCATGCAGTTGAGCGTGCAGCGTGCTGGGTGGAGAACATGCAGAGTGGAGCGTGTCATGCAGTTGAGCGTGCAGCGTGCCGGGTGGAGAACATGCAGAGTGGAGCGTGTCATGCAGTTGAGCGTGCAGCGTGCCGGGTGGAGAACATGCAGAGTGGAGCGTGTCATGCAGTTGAGCGTGCAGTGTGCCGGGTGGAGAACATGCAGAGTGGAGCGTGTCATGCAGTTGAGCGTGCAGTGTGCCGGGTGGAGAACATGCAGAGTGGAGCGTGTCATGCAGTTGAGCGTGCAGTGTGCCGGGTGGAGAACATGCAGAGTGGAGCGTGTCATGCAGTTGAGCGTGCAGCGTGCCGGGTGGAGAACATGCAGAGTGGAGCGTGTCATGCAGTTGAGCGTGCAGTGTGCCGGGTGGAGAACATGCAGAGTGGAGCGTGTCATGCAGTTGAGCGTGCAGTGTGCCGGGTGGAGAACATGCAGAGTGGAGCGTGTCATGCAGTTGAGCGTGCAGTGTGCCGGGTGGAGAACATGCAGAGTGGAGCGTGTCATGCAGTTGAGCGTGCAGTGTGCCGGGTGGAGAACATGCAGAGTGGAGCGTGTCATGCAGTTGAGCGTGCAGCGTGCCGGGTGGAGAACATGCAGAGTGGAGCGTGTCATGCAGTTGAGCTCGGGCGCTCGTGCTCGGGGGTCCTGGCTTGCCGATCAACTTTCTCAAAAGTCCACAAAAAAAACCAACCGGACCCCTGCAAGGTAGGACTGGTACCGGAAAATAATGTGTAATTAATAAAGATTAGTGATCACATAATTGAGTTTGTCCTTTCAAATGTTTAAGTTACAAAGGGGTTTTAAACAATATTCTCCATGTTTCTAGAACTTGAAGCCTTGGCCTTGGTGATGCAGCCTATGATGCGCCTAAGGTGCAGTCAGTAATGATGTAACAGTGTCACTGTAGTTATAAAAACAATGAGCCAATAGCGCTTCATTAGCTATAACACAGCAAAGGCACGAACACAAACAGAGACTGCAATGCTTTCTAAAGCCCTTTCTCTGAGCCACATCAGAAATTGTCATTGTTGTAGCATAAGCAGGATATTTGTCAATGTAAGGCAAAATACAGAAGCCAAACATGGTAAAATATTAAGGCAATAAATTGTACAGTTCTGGCAAACAAAACTAAAATCTAGGTTTTGCAGACATTCCATCTATTGCAGGGAGAGTAAGATGTCTCACTAGTGATTTATAATAAAATGAAATATGAAATATAATAACATGTAGATCTTAACTAGATTTTGAACAAATCTTAAAATCAAATGTAAGCACTTGGGCTGTGGGGGTGCTCTTGATTTAACCACGTGGGTTTAACTCGGTGGGGAAATGGCAGGATGAACGATGCCCTGGGCTTTAGTTATTAATAGGACTGGCAGCAGCTGTCCCATCCTGTAGTGTCTCACACTAAATGGGCTGGAGGCTTTAGTTATTAATAGGACTGGCAGTAGCTGTCCCATCCTGTAGTGTCTCACACTCAATGGGAGACGATGAGCAGCTCTGGGCTTGGATGAGAAATCTCTGTGAAAACTACAGTGCAGTTGGACATGCTGTTGGTTGATACCAGGTTCTGAGAACAAGCACTACAATGAGAAGGTTCGACTGAACTGAAAGTTTTGTGCTGGTAGCACAATGCTTCTCTCAGCAAACTGTCCCACAGTCCCCTGTTAGCGACTCTGGCATTAAACCTCACTTAAGTCCAACAAATGCACTGACCTTCATTGAAAGTCCAACAGGGTACAAGAACAGTCTTAACAGATACGAGATCATAGGGCTCATCTATGCACTGGAACAGTGTCTTAACAGATACGAGATCATAGCGCTCATCTATGCACTGGAACAGTGTCTTAACAGATACGAGATCATAGCGCTCATCTATGCACTGGAACAGTGTCTTAACAGATAGAGTGTGGGGCCTGACTGTACTTGCCTAGCGGACACAGCTGATGATGTAAGCAGAGCCAGGGTGTCTCGGGCGGAAAGCTTTATGCACTGTCCCTCCAGGACCCCCCCCTCCTGCACGCTGCCCACCATTACGGCTCCCACCGCCCTCCTGCTGCCCACCATTACGGCTCCCACCGGCCTCCTGCTGCCCACCATTACGGCTCCCACCGCCCTCCTGCTGCCCACCATTACGGCTCCCACCGGCCTCCTGCTGCCCACCATTACGGCTCCCACCGCCCTCCTGCTGCCCACCATTACGGCTCCCACCCCCTCCTGCTGCCCACCATTACGGCTCCCACCGCCCTCCAGCTGCCCACCATTACGGCTCCCACCCCCTCCTGCTGCCCACCATTACGCCTCCCACTGCCCTCCTGCTGCCCACCATTACGGCTCCCACCGCCCTCCTGCTGCCCACCATTACGGCTCCACCGCCCTCCTGCTGCCCACCACTACGGCTCCCACTGGCCTCAGTGGCTAATGTTACTGAGGAAACTGTTGGCACGGTGAACAGGAAAGGGGAGACGTGCGTGCGTAGCGCTGATTGGCTCCGGGCTGGAGGCAGGAGGGGCAGGAAGGCGCAGCCCTGCTCCGGTGAGCCGAATAACGGACACAAACTCAACAGCAGAGAACCAGAGGGAGCCCTGCCCACCGGCTCTCCACCCTCCCTTTACCTGGGAGTCAGGTGTGAACACAGCTGGGCCAGTCAGTAGCACTAACCGTTCAGTTAATTACACGGGAGAAGAGAAAGCAAGGACTGGATTTTGGACTCAAGGGCCAGATTTGATTATCCCTGGCATATATACCGACTGCTCTACTTGAAGGACTGTAACATTACATTACATTACATTACATTATTGGCATTTGGCAGACGCTCTTATCCAGAGCGATGTACAGTTGATTAGACTAAGCAGGAGACAATCCTCCCCTGGAGCAATGCAGGGTTAAGGACCTTGCTCAAGGGCCCAATGGCTGTACGGATCTTATTGTGGCTACACCGGGATTATAACCATCGACCTTGGGTGTCCCAGTCATTCACCTTAACCACTACGCTACAGGCCGCCCCATCCACTACGCTATAACATCCACTTTGCATAAACCTGATTAGTATAATTGACATGTTAGCTTTTTTTTGGCCTGATAAATTGAATACATATGGTAAAACTGTTGCAAAGATTTGTTACAGATCCAACTACTAAGCCACAGGGCTGTCATTGTGACATTGTGCTTCTTCAGTGTCTCCAGTTTAATTTCCTCAGCTTCCCCTGCAGCGTGTGTGGTCCTCAGACCTGGTTAAGCCCACACTGCCCCGTGTGTGGGGGTCAGACCTGGTTAAGCCCACACTGCCCCGTGTGTGGGGGTCAGACCTGGTTAAGCCCACACTGCCCCGTGTGTGGGGGTCAGACCTGGTTAAGCCCACACTGACCCGTGTGTGGGCCTCAGACCTGGTTAAGCCCACACTGACCCGTGTGTGGGGGTCAGACCTGGTTAAGCCCACACTGCCCCGTGTGTGGGGGTCAGACCTGGTTAAGCCCACACTGACCCGTGTGTGGGGGTCAGACCTGGTTAAGCCCACACTGCCCCGTGTGTGGGGGTCAGACCTGGTTAAGCCCACACTGACCCGTGTGAGGGGGTCAGACCTGGTTAAGCCCACACTGCAGTGTGTGGGCCTCAGACCTGGTTAAGCCCACACTGACCCGTGTGTGGGCCTCAGACCTGGTTAAGCCCACACTGACCCGTGTGTGGGGGTCAGACCTGGTTAAGCCCACACTGCCCCGTGTGTGGGGGTCAGACCTGGTTAAGCCCACACTGACCCGTGTGTGGGCCTCAGACCTGGTTAAGCCCACACTGCCCCGTGTGTGGGGGTCAGACCTGGTTAAGCCCACACTGCCCCGTGTGTGGGGGTCAGACCTGGTTAAGCCCACACTGCCCCGTGTGTGGGGGTCAGACCTGGTTAAGCCCACACTGACCCGTGTGTGGGGGTCAGACCTGGTTAAGCCCACACTGCCCCGTGTGTGGGGGTCAGACCTGGTTAAGCCCACACTGCCCCGTGTGTGGGGGTCAGACCTGGTTAAGCCCACACTGCCCCGTGTGTGGGGGTCAGACCTGGTTAAGCCCACACTGACCTGTGTGTGGGGGTCAGACCTGGTTAAGCCCACACTGACCCGTGTGTGGGGGTCAGACCTGGTTAAGCCCACACTGACCCGTGTGTGGGGGTCAGACTTGGTTAAGCCCACACTGACCCGTGTGTGGGCCTCAGACCTGGTTAAGCCCACACTGCCCCGTGTGTGGGGGTCAGACCTGGTTAAGCCCACACTGCCCCGTGTGTGGGGGTCAGACCTGGTTAAGCCCACACTGCACCGTGTGTGGGGGTCAGACCTGGTTAAGCCCACACTGCCCCGTGTGTGGGGGTCAGACCTGGTTAAGCCCACACTGCCCCGTGTGTGGGGGTCAGACCTGGTTAAGCCCACACTGCAGCGTGTGTGTGGGGGTCAGACCTGGTTAAGCCCACACTGACCCGTGTGTGGGGGTCAGACCTGGTTAAGCCCACACTGCCCCGTGTGTGGGGGTCAGACCTGGTTAAGCCCACACTGACCCGTGTGTGGGCCTCAGACCTGGTTAAGCCCACACTGACCCGTGTGTGGGGGTCAGACCTGGTTAAGCCCACACTGCCCCGTGTGTGGGGGTCAGACTTGGTTAAGCCCACACTGCCCCGTGTGTGGGGGTCAGACCTGGTTAAGCCCACACTGCCCCGTGTGTGGGGGTCAGACCTGGTTAAGCCCACACTGCCCTGTGTGTGGGGGTCAGACCTGGTTAAGCCCACACTGACCCGTGTGTGGGGGTCAGACCTGGTTAAGCCCACACTGACCCGTGTGTGGGGGTCAGACCTGGTTAAGCCCAAACTGCCCCGTGTGTGGGCCTCAGACCTGGTTAAGCCCACACTGACCCGTGTGTGGGGGTCAGACCTGGTTAAGCCCACACTGCCCCGTGTGTGGGGGTCAGACCTGGTTAAGCCCACACTGACCCGTGTGTGGGGGTCAGACCTGGTTAAGCCCACACTGACCCGTGTGTGGGGGTCAGACCTGGTTAAGCCCACACTGACCCGTGTGTGGGGGTCAGACCTGGTTAAGCCCACACTGCCCTGTGTGTGGGCCTCAGACCTGGTTAAGCCCACACTGCCCTGTGTGTGGGCCTCAGACCTGGTTAAGCCCACACTGACCCGTGTGTGGGGGTCAGACCTGGTTAAGCCCACACTGACAGAGTCAACTCATTATTTGTCTTTCAGTCACCAGAACACACACCAGCGGTTTTTGCCAAAGCGGAGCATCACCTGCTTCATGCTTACACTCACAATCACTCAGAGTCCCGTCTCAGAGCATCTGTCATCAACGGCGTTCCCCTCACACTGCAGGATTTGGGGTAATTCCATGTGAAGTCGGGAGGACGCCAAGCCGACGGTGAGGCTCTGTGAACGCTTCACATGACGACATGATCAGGGCTGATCATCAGCTCAGAGCAGCGTGGAGAACAAGACGGGCTCCATCCCCCCTGCACGGCAGGCCCTGCCCGCTCTGGGAGCATCAGGCAGCTGAACTCCACGCCTGGGCCCATGAGCCTTCTTCACACGCAGATGAAGCGCTTAGCGTTAGCATTCAGACCATATTTAGCCATGCAAATAAACCCCATTCAATTATACCACAGCGGATCCACAGCTGGGAAACACCTAGAACAACGTCAGTGGAGCCTTTTAAATGAACATGAGGAGGGGTGGGGGGGGGGCTGTGGTCACCCCAGCCCTCAGTACAGCCTCTCTACACCGACAGGGCTGACCTCAGCTGAAGAAAAGCACTGATGCTTCAGGGTGAATAACTCTGATTAGATTCATCCCTAGAAACCGTCGCCACGGTGAGGATCATTAAGGACAGAGTAAAGATCATAATCTACAGCTGAAATTATGATCATTACTCTTGTACTGTATATTATTCCAGTTTATCCAGCATAGTTGTTTGTAACATAGGCTGAAAGCCCTGTCGTATGCACACCTATTTATCTTGGTTGTGTGAAAAAATATCTTTATATTTCTGCAAACCTTTTTGCTGATACAAGTATTCACTTGTTCCTCCAGTACTCTATTGCCCTCTAGTGGCTAAACTTGAAATAACTTTCTGGGCCAAAGACTTGAAAAGGTTACATTCTGACTTTGGAATACTGAAAGGAATAATGCATTTATTAGGCATACATAAATGCAACCAAAAAAATATATTTTTCACTAACCACCAAAAATGGAACTTAGACTGACCATGAATGAGTCCAGAGCTTCATAAAAGCTCATGTCATAGGCAAAAATAATCCTATAATATATTTATGTCAGGGTTGGGAGGGAGTACCAGCTGTGGCCACCAGGGGGGTGCTTTATTACCCTCACCTGGTAGTCATTAGTGCCAGCCAGGTATCTACCTCTGGAGCCTGTAGCGGCCTGTAGCGTAGTGGTTAAGGTAAATGACTGGGACACGCAAGGTCGGTGGTTCTAATCCCAGTGTAGCCACAATAAGATCCGCACAGCCGTTGGGCCCTTGAGCAAGGCCCTTAACCCTGCATTGCTCCAGGGGAGCATTGTCTCCTGCTTAGTCTAATCAACTGTACGTCGCTCTGGATAAGAGCGTCTGCCAAAATGCCAATAATGTAATGTAATGTATTTAAAGCTCTCATTTTCCATTGGTCTTTGCTTCGGTGTACACTTACGCTCTGTCACTCAAGCTGGTATAGCACACGGTAGACTCTGGTAGTTGAGTCGGGTGTCGTGCTGGGTATCGGTTCTTTCTGAGCCTTTTTCGAATCACAAAACTGTTTACTTTTATTTTTCGGCTCGTGTGAGTCCGTGGGTTCGCTTACTTAGGATCACCCGTCGTCTGCTTGGCTCTCCGCACCTCCTCGTCACAATTTAGTGTAAGAGCATTGCTTCAGTGTGTGTGATAAGACACTTATCCAGACTTAGAAGACAAACACAGAAAGATATTGTACAATACAGCGAATAGATCACAAGCCACGATCCACAATTTCTTCTGCAGTTGATTATTTTCTTTGGCGTAACTTCAGATCTCTTTCAGAGGGCTGTGTAGACATTGTGGACACTTGTATGGCAGTTGTGGATTACTTGTAATCTATTCACAGAATGGACAATATCTTACTGTATTTGTATTCCAAATCTGAACAAGTGCATCTCTCAATCACTTATTTAATAACTTAATAAATTAATTCCAAATTAGTGTATATCATAATATGTATCATATTATATGGTTGAAGAGAATATATAATGTATCCAAATACAGTGCACACCCTCTGTAATCACCCACTTAACAATTACATTATTCGTAAAGGTCTACCTATTATAAAGGTATATTCTTCTCTTCTGCAGTCTCTAGCTGGTCCACCTCACCTGTCATGTGGGTTCAAAGGTCAATGTGGCCACGCTCATGTGGTTTCACTTATTCAGGTTCAGGGGTCATATGATTCAGCATCAGCAAATTAAGGACCTGCTCATTTCATGAATTTGAAATTTCATTGAATTTCATAAATATGAAACATAAACAGCTGTTAGGCCCCTTCTTTCACATGCATTGTGAAATCAGCATGTTCATGGCAGCTTGCACCAGCACAGTGCTCACTGTAACACTGTCCTGTTCTTCACCTTTGATAGTAATAATGACACTGATATCTGTAAGCTGGGTAATGGACTAAACTAAATAATCTATTTGTTTCCATGAACAGTATTATATGAGGAAAACAGGAGGTTTAATTGGAGCACAGCAAATCGGGGAAATATTGAGCATGCAAAAAGTTTAAAGAAATTATTGGGATAGAGAAGTAACCAAAATGGCAAAACAAGGCATTCCAAGGCACTCTTCTATACATGCGTTATCAAGGTATAGCTGAGGACTAACTGAGACCTGACGACATCGGGCCAGATCAGCAACCACAGAGCACAGTGTAATGGGTGGAATGGCAGCACAGTAAAATCACACAGGTAGCTTTCTTTTTCAACATCAAACACATTATATTTTTGATTTTGTACTTGTACTGAACATGCAGTGCTTGGAATCCCACAGATAAATTGATCTCTGTTAAACGGATAGATAATACTACAGCCGCAATTGTACATCTCAGCCATTTTGATAAAGAGCCAGTATGCATATGCGAATGAACAAAACAGAAAATAACATGAAATACTGTGACATAATGACAAGAATAGGTCATTCGGCCTGGCAAGCAGTTCCACACAGTGAAAAAATACTTCCCAAGGTCTGTGCACAATCTTACCTTTAGCTCATTTGTGAATGAGACATGTCTGATGAGAACATACTGTAAAAAGCCTGATTTATCCCATCAACACAAGAACCGCAAAGGTCCTGCATTACCTCCTGTGACCAATAGAGAGCAGCCTTTGCTAATAAATGAGCTTGACTGAATTGTGTGAGAACATGCGCATGTGTAATTCTGTGTTCCTCTTCATCACCATATCCCTGCACAGGAAGATCATTCTAAAATGCAGTAATTCCCAACAGGGGGTGTGGAGGACTGCATATTCAGCAGCAGTACCGTGCCATTTGTACTGCACTAGGGACCGAAACGTAGAGTCC